>NW_025779414.1:0-47698 GCF_021130785.1 Homalodisca vitripennis
AAATACGATTAAATTTAGAATCAAATTTCAAAGGGTATTCCATTTCTAAGTCTATCGGGTTTTGCATGAAAATTAATCTTAGAACGATCCCTTAGACTTGGAACTTGAGAGATAAGTTCCTCTTTGTCCAAGGAGAAATACGATTAAATTTAGGATTAAATTTCAAAGGGCATTCCATTTCTAAATCTGTTGGTCTTTGCATGAAAATTATTCATAAAACGATCCTGAGACTTGGAACTTGAGACATAGATTCGTTTTTGTGCAAAGAATAGCTTCTTTGAATTGTTACTATTAAATGTGCGATCTTCTATCTGTGCACTACTTATTAGTTTATGCGTTACGTTCTGTTTAGTTTTTCTATACTGTTATATCGGTTTGTTCAATTCATAACATAAAATAATGTGAAATGACATTTCTTTATTACTTTTGTACTGTAAAAAGTCAGCCTTGTGGTTATATGTAACAGAGTACAAGCTAAAACCATTAAAATCAGCACTGTAACTACAACCTGATTGTTGTTTGTTAAAGAACCAAGTCTCTGTATCTGAAGTACTCCCTCACTTGTTCTATTCAACAATGAGTTAGGTGGGTGGTACATTTGTGATGTAGTTAAGACTAACAACGATAGTACAAGTCTCTGTATCTGTATCACTCCCTGACTTGTTCTGTTCAACAATGAGTTAGGTGGGTGGTACATTTGTGACGTAGTTAAGACTAACAACGATGAGTACAAGTCTCTGTATCTGTAGTACTCCATGACTTGTTCTGTCCAAACAATGAGTTAGGTGGGTGGTACATTTGTGACGGGTCTGAGACTAACAACGACAGTACAAGTCTCTGTATCTGTATCACTCCCTGACTTGTTCTGTTCAACAATTGAGTTTAGGTGGGTGGTATATTTGTGACGTAGTTAAGACTAACAACGAGTAGTACAAGTCTCTGTATCTGTAATACTCCCTGACTTGTTCTGTTCAACAATGAGTTAGGTGGGTGGTACCATTTGTGACGGGTTTGAGACTAACAACGATAGTACAAGTCTCTTTATCTGTATCACTCCATGACTTGTTCTGTCCAACAATGAGTTAGGTGGTGGGTGGTACATTTGTGACGGGTCTGAGACTAACAACGACAGTACAAGTCTCTGTATCTGTAGTACTCCCTGACTTGTTCTGTTCAACAATGAGTTAGGTGGGTGGTACATTTGTGACGTAGTTAAGACTAACAACGATAGTACAAGTCTCTGTATTCTGTAGTACTCCCTGACTTGTTCTGTTTCAACAATGAGTTAGGTGGGTGGTACATTTGTGACGGGTTTGAGACTAACAACGATAGTACAAGTCTCTTTATCTGTATCACTCCATGACTTGTTCTGTCCAACAATGAGTTAGGTGGGGTGGTACATTTGTGACGGGTCTGAGACTAACAACGACAGTACAAGTCTCTGTATCTGTATCACTCCCTGACTTGTTCTGTTCAACAATGAGTTAGGTGGGTGGTACATTTGTGACGTAGTTAAGACTAACAACGATAGTACAAGTCTCTGTATCTGTAGTACTCCCTGACTTGTTCTGTTCAACAATGAGTTAGGTGGGTGGTACATTTGTGACGGGTTTGAGACTAACAACGATAGTACAAGTCTCTGTATCTGTAATACTCCCTGACTTGTTCTGTTCAACAATGAGTTAGGTGGGTGGTACATTTGTGACGGGTTTGAGACTAACAACGATAGTACAAGTCTCTGTATCTGTAATACTCCCTGACTTGTTCTGTTCAACAATGAGTTAGGTGGGTGGTACATTTGTGACGGGTTTGAGAATAACAACGATAGTACAAGTCTCTTTATCTGTATCACTCCATGACTTGTTCTGTCCAACAATGAGTTAGGTAGGTGGTACATTTGTGACGGGTCTGAGACTAACAACGACAGTACAAGTCTCTGTATCTGTAGTACTCCCTGACTTGTTCTGTTCAACAATGAGTTAGGTGGGTGGTACATTTGTGACGGGTCTGAGACTAACAACGATAGTTCAAGTCTCTGTATCTGTAGTATTCCCTGACTTGTTCTGTTCAACAATGAGTTAGGTGGGTGGTACATTTGTGACGTAGTTAAGACTAACAACGATAGTACAAGTCTCTGTATCTGTAGTACTCCATGACTTGTTCTGTCCAACAATGAGTTAGGTGGGTGGTACATTTGTGACGGGTCTGAGACTAACAACGACAGTACAAGTCTCTGTATCTGTATCACTCCCTGACTTGTTCTGTTCAACAATGAGTTAGGTGGGTGGTACATTTGTGACGTAGTTAAGACTAATAACGATAGTACAAGTCACTGTATCTGTAATACTCCCTGACTTGTTCTGTTCAACAATGAGTTAGGTGGGTGGTTACATTTGTGACGGGTTTGAGACTAACAACGATAGTACAAGTCTCTTTATCTGTATCACTCCATGACTTGTTCTGTCCAACAATGAGTTAGGTGGGTGGTACATTTGTGACGGGTCTGAGACTAACAACGACAGTACAAGTCTCTGTATCTGTAGTACTCCCTGACTTGTTCTGTTCAACAATGAGTTAGGTGGGTGGTACATTTGTGACGTAGTTAAGACTAACAACGATAGTACAAGTCTCTGTATCTGTAGTACTCCCTGACTTGTTCTGTTCAACAATGAGTTAGGTGGGTGGTACATTTGTGATGGGTTTGAGACTAACAACGATAGTTACAAGTCTCTTTATCTGTATCACTCCATGACTTGTTCTGTCCAACAATGAGTTAGGTGGGTGGTACATTTGTGACGGGTCTGAGACTAACAACGACAGTACAAGTCTCTGTATCTGTATCACTCCCTGACTTGTTCTGTTCAACAATGAGTTAGGTGGGTGGTACATTTGTGACGTAGTTAAGACTAACAACGATAGTACAAGTCTCTGTATCTGTAATACTCCCTGACTTGTTCTGTTCAACAATGAGTTAGGTGGGTGGTACATTTGTGACGGGTTTGAGACTAACAACGATAGTACAAGTCTCTTTATCTGTATCACTCCATGACTTGTTCTGTCCAACAATGAGTTAGGTGGGTGGTACATTTGTGACGGGTCTGAGACTAACAACGACAGTACAAGTCTCTGTATCTGTAGTACTCCCTGACTTGTTCTGTTCAACAATGAGTTAGGTGGGTGGTACATTTGTGACGGGTCTGAGGACTAACAACGATAGTTCAAGTCTCTGTATCTGTAGTACTCCCTGACTTGTTCTGTTCAACAATGAGTTAGGTGGGTGGTACATTTGTGACGGGTCTGAGACTAACAACGATAGTACAAGTCTCTGTATCTGTAGTACTCCCTAACTTGTTCTGTTCAACAATGAGTTAGGTGGGTGGTACATTTGTGACGTAGTTTAAGACTAACAACGATAGTACAAGTCTCTGCATCTGTAGTACTCACTGACTTGTTCTGTTCAACAATGAGTTAGGTGGGTGGTACATTTATGACGGGTTTGAGACTAACAAAGATAGTTCAAGTCTCTGTATCTATAGTACTCCCTGACTTGTTCTGTTCAACAATGAGTTAGGTGGGTGGTACATTTGTGACGGGTTTGAGACTAACCAACGATAGTTCAAGTCTCTGTATCTGTAGTACTCCCTAACTTGTTCTGTTCAACAATGAGTTAGGTGGGTGGTACATTTGTGACGTAGTTAAGACTAACAACGATAGTACAAGTCTCTGTATCTGTAATACTCCCTGACTTGTTTCTGTTCAACAATGAGTTAGGTGGGTGGTACATTTGTGACGGGTTTGAGACTAACAACGATAGTACAAGTCTCTTTATCTGTATCACTCCATGACTTGTTCTGTCCAACAATGAGTTAGGTGGGTGGTACATTTGTGACGTAGTCTGAGACTAACAACGATAGTACAAGTCTCTGTATCTGTAGTACTCCCTGACTTGTTCTGTTCAACAATGAGTTAGGTGGGTGGTACATTTGTGACGTAGTTAAGACTAACAACGATAGTACAAGTCTCTGTATCTGTAGTACTCCCTGACTTGTTCTGTTCAACAATGAATTAGGTGGGTGGTACATTTGTGACGTAGTTAAGACTAACAACGATAGTACAAGTCTCTGTATCTGTAGTACTCCCTGACTTGTTCTGTTCAACAATGAGTTAGGTGGGTGGTACATTTGTGACGTAGTTAAGACTAACAACGATAGTACAAGTCTCTGTATCTGTAGTACTCCCTGACTTGTTCTGTTCAACAATGAGTTAGGTGGGTGGTACATTTGTGACGTAGTTAAGACTAACAACGATAGTACAAGTCTCTGTATCTGTAGTACTCCTGACTTGTTCTGTTCAACAATGAGTTAGGTGGGTGGTACATTTGTGACGTAGTTAAGACTAACAACGATAGTACAAGTCTCTGTATCTGTAATACTCCCTGACTTGTTCTGTTCAACAATGAGTTAGGTGGGTGGTACATTTGTGACGGGTTTGAGACTAACAACGATAGTACAAGTCTCTTTATCTGTATCACTCCATGACTTGTTCTGTTCAACAATGAGTTAGGTGGGTGGTACATTTGTGACGGGTCTGAGACTAACAACGATTGTACAAGTCTCTGTATCTGTAGTTACTCCCTGACTTGTTCTGTTCAACAATGAGTTAGGTGGGTGGTACATTTGTGACGGGTCTGAGACTAACAACGATAGTACAAGTCTCTGTATCTATAGTACTCCCTGACTTGTTCTGTTCAACAATGAGTTAGGTGGGTGGTACATTTGTGACGGGTTTGAGACTAACAACGATAGTACAAGTCTCTGTATCTGTATCATTCCCTAACGGGTTCTGTTCAACAATGAGTTAGGTGGGTGGTACATTTGTGACGTAGTTAAGACTAACAACGATAGTACAAGTCTCTGTATCTGTAGTACTCCCTGACTTGTTCTGTTCAACAATGAGTTAGGTGGGTGGTACATTTGTGACGGGGTTTGAGACTAACAACGATAGTACAAGTCTCTGTATCTGTAGTACTCCCTGACTTGTTCTGTTCAACAATGAGTTAGGTGGGTGGTACATTTGTGACGTAGTCTGAGACTAACAACGATAGTACAAGTCTCTGTATCTGTAGTACTCCCTGACTTGTTCTGTTCAACAATGAGTTAGGTGGGTGGTACATTTGTGACGTAGTTAAGACTAACAACGATAGTTACAAGTCTCTGTATCTGTAGTACTCCCTGACTTGTTCTGTTCAACAATGAGTTAGGTGGGTGGTACATTTGTGACGGGTTTGAGACTAACAACGATAGTACAAGTCTCTGTATCTGTATCACTCCCTGACTTGTTCTGTTCAACAATGAGTTAGGTGGGTGGTACATTTGTGACGGGTCTGAGACTAACAACGATAGTACAAGTCTCTGTATCTGTAGTACTCCCTGACTTGTTCTGTTCAACAATGAGTTAGGTGGGTGGTACATTTGTGACGTAGTCTAAGACTAACAACGATAGTACAAGTCTCTGTATCTGTAGTACTCCCTGACTTGTTCTGTTCAACAATGAGTTAGGTGGGTGGTACATTTGTGACGGGTCTGAGACTAACAACGATAGTACAAGTCTCTGTATCTGTAGTACTCCCTGACTTGTTCTGTTCAACAATGAGTTAGGTGGGTGGTACATTTGTGACGTAGTTAAGACTAACAACGATAGTACAAGTCTCTGTATCTGTAGTACTCCCTGACTTGTTCTGTTCAACAATGAGTTAGGTGGGTGGTACATTTGTGACGTAGTTAAGACTAACAACGATAGTACAAGTCTCTGTATCTGTAGTACTCCCTGACTTGTTCTGTTCAACAATGAGTTAGGTGGGTGGTACATTTGTGACGTAGTTAAGACTAACAACGATAGTACAAGTCTCTGTATCTGTAGTACTCCCTGACTTGTTCTGTTCAACAATGAGTTAGGTGGGTGGTACATTTGTGACGTAGTTAAGACTAACAACGATAGTACAAGTCTCTGTATCTGTAGTACTCCCTGACTTGTTCTGTTCAACAATGAGTTAGGTGGGTGGTACATTTGTGACGGGTCTGAGACTAACAACGATAGTACAAGTCTCTGTATCTGTAGTACTCCCTGACTTGTTCTGTTCAACAATGAGTTAGGTGGGTGGTACATTTGTGACGTAGTTAAGACTAACAACGATAGTACAAGTCTCTGTATCTGTAGTACTCCCTGACTTGTTCTGTTCAACAATGAGTTAGGTGGGTGGTACATTTGTGACGTAGTTAAGACTAACAACGATAGTACAAGTCTCTGTATCTGTAGTACTCCCTGACTTGTTCTGTTCAACAATGAGTTAGGTGGGTGGTACATTTGTGACGTAGTTAAGACTAACAACGATAGTACAAGTCTCTGTATCTGTAGTACTCCCTGACTTGTTCTGTTCAACAATGAGTTAGGTGGGTGGTACATTTGTGACGGGTTTGAGACTAACAACGATAGTACAAGTCTCTGTATCTGTAGTACTCCCTGACTTGTTCTGTTCAACAATGAGTTAGGTGGGTGGTACATTTGTGACGGGTTAAGACTAACAACGATAGTACAAGTCTCTGTATCTGTGTAGTACTCCCTGACTTGTTCTGTTCAACAATGAGTTAGGTGGGTGGTACATTTGTGACGTAGTTAAGACTAACAACGATAGTACAAGTCTCTGTATCTGTAGTTACTCCCTGACTTGTTCTGTTCAACAATGAGTTAGGTGGGTGGTACATTTGTGACGGGTTAAGACTAACAACGATAGTACAAGTCTCTGTATCTGTAGTACTCCCTGACTTGTTCTGTTCAACAATGAGTTAGGTGGGTGGTACATTTGTGACGGGTTTGAGACTAACAACGATAGTACAAGTCTCTTTATCTGTATCACTCCCTGACTTGTTCTGTTCAAACAATGAGTTAGGTGGGTGGTACATTTGTGACGGGTTTGAGACTAACAACGATAGTACAAGTCTCTGTATCTGTATCATTCCCTGACTTGTTCTGTTCAACAATGAGTTAGGTGGGTGGTACATTTGTGACGGGTTTGAGACTAACAACGATAGTACAAGTCTCTTTATCTGTAGTACTCCCTGATTTGTTCTGTTCAAACAATGAGTTAGGTGGGTGGTACATTTGTGACGGGTTTGAGACTAACAACGATAGTACAAGTCTCTGTATCTGTATCACTCCCTGACTTGTTCTGTTCAACAATGAGTTAGGTGGGTGGTACATTTGTGACGTAGTTAAGACTAACAACGATAGTACAAGTCTCTGTATCTGTAGTACTCCCTGACTTGTTCTGTTCAACAATGAGTTAGGTGGGTGGTACATTTGTGACGGGTTTGAGACTAACAACGATAGTACAAGTCTCTGTATCTGTAGTACTCCCTGACTTGTTCTGTTCAACAATGAGTTAGGTGGGTGGTACATTTGTGACGGGTTTGAGACTAACAACGATAGTACAAGTCTCTTTATCTGTATCACTCCCTGACGGGTTCTGTTCAACAATGAGTTAGGTGGGTGGTACATTTGTGACGTAGTTGAGACTAACAACGATAGTACAAGTCTCTGTATCTGTAGTACTCCCTGACTTGTTCTGTTCAACAATGAGTTAGGTGGGTGGTACATTTGTGACGTAGTTAAGACTAACAACGATAGTACAAGTCTCTGTATCTGTAGTACTCCCTGACTTGTTCTGTTCAACAATGAGTTAGGTGGGGTGGTACATTTGTGACGTAGTTGAGACTAACAACGATAGTACAAGTCTCTGTATCTGTAGTACTCCCTGACTTGTTCTGTTCAACAATGAGTTAGGTGGGTGGTACATTTGTGACGGGTCTGAGACTAACAACGATAGTACAAGTCTCTGTATCTGTAGTACTCCCTGACTTGTTCTGTTCAACAATGAGTTAGGTGGGTGGTACATTTGTGACGGGTTTTGAGACTAACAACGATAGTACAAGTCTCTGTATCTGTAGTACTCCCTGACTTGTTCTGTTCAACAATGAGTTAGGTGGGTGGTACATTTGTGACGGGTTTGAGACTAACAACGATAGTACAAGTCTCTGTATCTGTAGTACTCCCTGACTTGTTCTGTTCAACAATGAGTTAGGTGGGTGGTACATTTGTGACGGGTCTGAGACTAACAACGATAGTACAAGTCTCTGTATCTGTAGTACTCCCTGACTTGTTCTGTTCAACAATGAGTTAGGTGGGTGGTACATTTGTGACGTAGTTTGAGACTAACAACGATAGTACAAGTCTCTGTATCTGTAGTACTCACTGACTTGTTCTGTTCAACAATGAGTTAGGTGGGTGGTACATTTGTGACGGGTTTGAGACTAACAACGATAGTACAAGTCTCTGCATCTGTAGTACTCACTGACTTGTTCTGTTCAACAATGAGTTAGGTGGGTGGTACATTTATGACGGGTTTGAGACTAACAAACGATAGTAACAAGTCTCTGTATCTGTAGTTACTCCCTGACTTTGTTCTGTTCAACAATGAGTTAGGTGGGTGGTACATTTGTGACGGGTTTGAGACTAACAACGATAGTTCAAGTCTCTGTATCTGTAGTACTCCCTAACTTGTTCTGTTCAACAATGAGTTAGGTGGGTGGTACATTTGTGACGTAGTTAAGACTAACAACGATAGTACAAGTCTCTGTATCTGTAATACTCCCTGACTTGTTCTGTTCAACAATGAGTTAGGTGGGTGGTACATTTGTGACGTAGTTAAGACTAACAACGATAGTACAAGTCTCTGCATCTGTAGTACTCACTGACTTGTTCTGTTCAACAATGAGTTTGGTGGGTGGTACATTTATGACGGGTTTGAGACTAACAAAGATAGTTCAAGTCTCTGTATCTGTAGTACTCCCTGACTTGTTCTGTTCAACAATGAGTTAGGTGGGTGGTACATTTGTGACGGGTTTGAGACTAACAACGATAGTTCAAGTCTCTGTATCTGTAGTACTCCCTGACTTGTTCTGTTCAACAATGAGTTAGGTGGGTGGTACATTTGTGACGTAGTTAAGATTAACAACGATAGTACAAGTCTCTGTATCTGTAATACTCCCTGACTTGTTCTGTTCAACAATGAGTTAGGTGGGTGGTACATTTGTGACGGGTTTGAGACTAACAACGATAGTACAAGTCTCTGTATCTGTAGTACTCCCTGACTTGTTCTGTTCAACAATGAGTTAGGTGGGTGGTACATTTGTGACGGGTCTGAGACTAACAACGACAGTACAAGTCTCTGTATCTGTAGTACTCCCTGACTTGTTCTGTTCAACAATGAGTTAGGTGGGTGGTACATTTGTGACGTAGTTAAGACTAACAACGACAGTACAAGTCTCTGTATCTGTAGTACTCCCTGACTTGTTCTGTTCAACAATGAGTTAGGTGGGTGGTACATTTGTGACGGGTTTGAGACTAACAACGATAGTACAAGTCTCTTTATCTATATCATTCCCTAACGGGTTCTGTTCAACAATGAGTTAGGTGGGTGGTACATTTGTGACGGGTTTGAGACTAACAACGATAGTACAAGTCTCTTTATCTATATCATTCCCTAACGGGTTCTGTTCAACAATGAGTTAGGTGGGTGGTACATTTGTGACGTAGTTAAGACTAACAACGATAGTACAAGTCTCTGTATCTGTAGTACTCCCTGATTTGTTCTGTTCAACAATGAGTTAGGTGGGTGGTACATTTGTGACGGGTCTGAGACTAACAACGATAGTACAAGTCTCTGTATCTGTAGTAATCCCTGACTTGTTCTGTTCAACAATGAGTTAGGTGGGTGGTACATTTGTGACGGGTCTGAGACTAACAACGATAGTACAAGTCTCTGTATCTGTAGTACTCCCTGACTTGTTCTGTTCAACAATGAGTTAGGTGGGTGGTACATTTGTGACGGGTTTGAGACTAACAACGATAGTACAAGTCTCTGTATCTGTAGTACTCCCTGACTTGTTCTGTTCAACAATGAGTTAGGTGGGTGGTACATTTGTGACGGGTTTGAGACTAACAACGATAGTACAAGTCTCTGTATCTGTAGTACTCCCTGACTTGTTCTGTTCAACAATGAGTTAGGTGGGTGGTACATTTGTGACGGGTTTGAGACTAACAACGATAGTACAAGTCTCTGTATCTGTAGTACTCCCTGACTTGTTCTGTTCAACAATGAGTTAGGTGGGTGGTACATTTGTGACGGGTTTGAGACTAACAACGATAGTTCAAGTCTCTGTATCTGTAGTACTCCCTAACTTGTTCTGTTCAACAATGAGTTAGGTGGGTGGTACATTTGTGACGTAGTTAAGACTAACAACGATAGTACAAGTCTCTGTATCTGTAATACTCCCTGACTTGTTCTGTTCAACAATGAGTTAGGTGGGTGGTACATTTGTGACGTAGTTAAGACTAACAACGATAGTACAAGTCTCTGCATCTGTAGTACTCACTGACTTGTTCTGTTCAACAATGAGTTTGGTGGGTGGTACATTTATGACGGGTTTGAGACTAACAAAGATAGTTCAAGTCTCTGTATCTGTAGTACTCCCTGACTTGTTCTGTTCAACAATGAGTTAGGTGGGTGGTACATTTGTGACGGGTTTGAGACTAACAACGATAGTTCAAGTCTCTGTATCTGTAGTACTCCCTAACTTGTTCTGTTCAACAATGAGTTAGGTGGGTGGTACATTTGTGACGTAGTTAAGACTAACAACGATAGTACAAGTCTCTGTATCTGTAATACTCCCTGACTTGTTCTGTTCAACAATGAGTTAGATGGGTGGTACATTTGTGACGGGTTTGAGACTAACAACGATAGTACAAGTCTCTGTATCTGTAGTACTCTCCCTGACTTGTTCTGTTCAACAATGAGTTAGGTGGGTGGTACATTTGTGACGGGTCTGAGACTAACAACGACAGTACAAGTCTCTGTATCTGTAGTACTCCCTGACTTGTTCTGTTCAACAATGAGTTAGGTGGGTGGTACATTTGTGACGTAGTTAAGACTAACAACGACAGTACAAGTCTCTGTATCTGTAGTACTCCCTGACTTGTTCTGTTCAACAATGAGTTAGGTGGGTGGTACATTTGTGACGGGTTTGAGACTAACAACGATAGTACAAGTCTCTTTATCTATATCATTCCCTAACGGGTTCTGTTCAACAATGAGTTAGGTGGGTGGTACATTTGTGACGGGTTTGAGACTAACAACGATAGTACAAGTCTCTTTATCTATATCATTCCCTAACGGGTTCTGTTCAACAATGAGTTAGGTGGGTGGTACATTTGTGACGTAGTTAAGACTAACAACGATAGTACAAGTCTCTGTATCTGTAGTACTCCCTGATTTGTTCTGTTCAACAATGAGTTAGGTGGGTGGTACATTTGTGACGGGTCTGAGACTAACAACGATAGTACAAGTCTCTGTATCTGTAGTAATCCCTGACTTGTTCTGTTCAACAATGAGTTAGGTGGGTGGTACATTTGTGACGGGTCTGAGACTAACAACGATAGTACAAGTCTCTGTATCTGTAGTACTCCCTGACTTGTTCTGTTCAACAATGAGTTAGGTGGGTGGTACATTTGTGACGGGTTTGAGACTAACAACGATAGTACAAGTCTCTGTATCTGTAGTACTCCCTGACTTGTTCTGTTCAACAATGAGTTAGGTGGGTGGTACATTTGTGACGGGTTTGAGACTAACAACGATAGTACAAGTCTCTGTATCTGTAGTACTCCCTGACTTGTTCTGTTCAACAATGAGTTAGGTGGGTGGTACATTTGTGACGGGTTTGAGACTAACAACGATAGTACAAGTCTCTGTATCTGTAGTACTCCCTGACTTGTTCTGTTCAACAATGAGTTAGGTGGGTGGTACATTTGTGACGGGTTTGAGACTAACAACGATAGTACAAGTCTCTTTATCTATATCATTCCCTAACGGGTTCTGTTCAACAATGAGTTAGGTGGGTGGTACATTTGTGACGTAGTTAAGACTAACAACGATAGTACAAGTCTCTGTATCTGTAGTACTCCCTGACTTGTTCTGTTCAACAATGAGTTAGGTGGGTGGTACATTTGTGACGTAGTTAAGACTAACAACGATAGTACAAGTCTCTGTATCTGTAGTACTCCCTGACTTGTTCTGTTCAACAATGAGTTAGGTGGGTGGTACATTTGTGACGTAGTTAAGACTAACAACGATAGTACAAGTCTCTGTATCTGTAGTACTCCCTGACTTGTTCTGTTCAACAATGAGTTAGGTGGGTGGTACATTTGTGACGTAGTTAAGACTAACAACGATAGTACAAGTCTCTGTATCTGTAGTACTCCCTGACTTGTTCTGTTCAACAATGAGTTAGGTGGGTGGTACATTTGTGACGGGTCTGAGACTAACAACGATAGTACAAGTCTCTGTATCTGTAGTACTCCCTGACTTGTTCTGTTCAACAATGAGTTAGGTGGGTGGTACATTTGTGACGGGTCTGAGACTAACAACGATAGTACAAGTCTCTGTATCTGTAGTACTCCCTGACTTGTTCTGTTCAACAATGAGTTAGGTGGGTGGTACATTTGGAAGGCCACTCAAGTGGTTATGTTGTACATGCTGTGTACTTAGGCATACTGGTATTTTTGCTACTGCCTCTAAAAACTATATATTACTCTCTATATTTATTGTTATTCACTACGTTAATTTTCTCTTTTTTGGCTGTCATTATTTTTGTTTCCTTTTCATAATAAATTAATAGTTATCACTCTTACTGTATTTATCTTCTTCAACTGATATTTTTGTTTCGACATTGCATGCATATTTAACTCGACCAATTATAAATTAAACACGGTTTTGTGATAAGGTATTCCCTTTATCAAGTCACAATCTATTTAAATCGTTGTACTTAAGCACACTTTGGTTCTTTTCTTTTTCTAATATATTTCGTCATATTTTACTTATTTATTTTTACTTGTTATTACTGTTACAAATTATTTATACTCGTGTTGTTACCTGTCAATATGTATTCATTGCTTATGTTGTTATTTTCATTGTTAAAATTATGTATACATCTAACAATTCCTGTTTACGTATATTCCTCAATATTTATATTTTATTATAGATTGTCATTTACTAATTAATGTTTTATTATTTATCCTGCTTCATTATTATTTATCAATTCTCATGCTGTATAGTTTTACAATTAGCACATGTATGTAAAACTGATAAGGTTTTTATGTAGTTAAATGGGAAGCCGTTGGATGACAATAAACAATAAACTATTTCAGGTAGGCCCTATTGGGTCCTTAGCAATCGGAAAATTAATTTATAAAGGAGTTTGGGTTGGCCACACTGTACTGCAGATATTCCAGAGTATTAATATTTAAATTATCAATGAGACATCCAAGACGATATAAAATATGTTTTGATTAGTAAGCTCCTAGTGAATATTCAGTACAATTTATTACTAAATTAGTGAACTATTAAATATTATCTGGTTTGTCTAAAATAAAAATCAGTTCTAAATAAAATAATGGATTTATTTTAAACTGGCAAATTAATAAGTTCAACGTTTCAGAATTTTTTATCACTCTATTTTCCACAAAGAATTGACAAACCGTTTGGTAAATTTAAAAGTTCCTTTGGCAAGAAATAAAAATATTATTCAAATATGAAACTAAAAATCAGAGATCTCTTCTAAAATAAAATAATAAAGTTTTAAAAATAAAAATCAACTACCACTTGTAAATAACTAAAATAAAAATGTTCAATTCTGCAATGTACACTCACAATTCAAAAAATAAAAATTTAAACTTCTCTTAACACTAATTGAACCTTAACTTCCAAGTCCCTGCAATTCAGATTACAACCCTCTCAAACAATTATATTAATGTTCAATTAATTTCCAATTAATAATTCACAATACAATAGTTCCAGTTAAATAGTAATAAATTACTAAATTTCCAAATTTCAATTAAAGTTATTAACAAAGTTAAATTTTAATTCACTTCACTTGCAAGCATGAACCAAATATATTTGGTATATCTTGTATGATTCTATTATGCTCTATTGTTCCTCGAAAATAAGTTGTTCAGATTGCTCTTTAGTTTCTATGAATTTAATTTTTCCTATAAAAAAAGACAACAAAATTAATTTAATATCAGATCAGGAAGACTATTTGAATAAAACGTACAATAAATTTGGTCCTTACCTCAAAATCCCTCGCGGAAAAAAAATTAAGAAACACGGCGCACTGTATTCAACTTAATCACAAAAATAACCAAAAGAAGGGCGAAAATGATGAGCGGGCGCTTAAATACTTCCCTTTCAAAACAACTTTGCAGGACATCCGCGGTGTTCTCTCATTGGTCCAGCTGTATGAAACCAGGAGAACAATAGTCGCAACAAGACAAGTTCTAATCAATTCAAGGCAGTCAACCTGCCTTCCTAACAATTTAAAACTACCAGTACTAACTTGCCAAAGGATTACATGTTCGTTTTTACCCTGACTTTTCACAATCTAATCTAAAATTAAATCCCAATATTTAGATCCAAATATTTGTATTTAATTTAAGTGTTAATTAAAAAAAATCAATATAGCTTTAAAAAAGCTCCAGTATACAAGTGTGTCTGTATATAGAGCAGTTCAGTAACCACGGGTAGTCTGTGCCCTCAGACAGGTTTAAGTGTTACTTACCCACAAGTCTCAATAGGTTTAAGGGGTTTACCTGGAGGCACGATATTACTTGAACCCGGGAGAAATGTGACCGTTCTCGTGTCTTTGATGTAATCCTGGAATCCGTGTATAGCGTATGCATGAGTGTCAGAGCTATTTGAAAGATTTTAGCTTCTTTTCAAAAGGAAGGAGTGACGTTTTCGCTTTTTTTTTAGGAAGAAAACCTCCGAGGATACTCGCATCGAGTTGTTTAAAGAACAATTCCTGGCAGCCATACCGCTACCGCTACCGCTACTTGTCAGTACAGCAGTCTAGCTGTGTGTGTCACAGTGAACGAGCCGTCCTGTTATTCTCTAGAACAAAGAACACTTGTCTCACGTGGCACATAGAGAAACAGTTGGCAACACTTTGTTGCAAGCATCCGTGTGCTGTCTGGTCGGTCATTCTGCGAACATACAAACATGATGAAATCGATATTGTTGGCGTCTCACTTTTATTTACTGACTTAATAGTAATTAGGGAACTCTTCATGCCATGTTATCTTGGAACAATTGACATCGTAAGTTTTACTAAGTATTCTCCCCTTCACTTTTTCCTACATTTATTCACATATCGACTCTGAGTTACCATTGATCACTTTAGGAAATGTTTCATTTGTAGTTAATATTATTGACCGCCAATTCCAATATGACAGATCCAAGAGGGCGGCCATTGTGTGTGTGTGTGTGTGTGTGTGTGTGTGTGTGTGTGTGTGTGTGTGTGTGTGTGTGTGTGTGTGTGTGTGTGTGTGTGTGTGTGTGTGTGTGTGTGAGCGCGCATGTACAGTCACTTAAATAACGAATAGGTATTAGGTATCTCAAGATGTCGGTGACAGTTTTCCATGATGCCCTTTTTGGGACCACGGCGCGACTTTAAAAACAAACGGTTGTTGAGTGTACAATAAACATAACGATGTGCGTCGTACAAGTGGTGTATGCCGTAGTAGCTGAAGCCAATGATTTAGTAGTTGTTGAGTGTACAATAAACATAACGATGTGCGTCGTACAAGTGGTGTATGCCGTCGTAGCTGAAGCCAATGATTTAGTAGTTGTTGGGTGTGCAATAAAGATAACGATGTGGCTCATACAAGTGGTGTATGCCGTCGTAGCTGAAGTTAATGATTTAGAAGTTGTTCAGTGTACAATAAACACAACGATGTGGCTCATACAAGTGGTGTATGCCGTCGTAGCCGAAGCTAATGATTTAGTAGTTGTTCAGTGTACAATAAACACAACGATGTGGCTCATACCAGTGGTGTATGCCGTCGTAGCTGAAGCTAATGATTTAGTAGTTGTTCAGTGTACAATAAACACAACGATGTGGCTCATACAAGTGGTGTATGCCGTCGTAGCTGAAGTTAATGATTTAGTAGTTGTTCAGTGTACAATAAACACAACGATGTGGCTCATACAAGTGGTGTATGCCGTCGTAGCTGAAGCTAATGATTTAGTAGTTGTTCAGTGTACAATAAACACAACGATGTGGCTCATACAAGTGGTGTATGCCGTCGTAGCTGAAGCTAATGATTTAGTAGTTGTTCAGTGTACAATAAACACAACGATGTGCGTCATACAAGTGGTGTATGCCGTCGTAGCTGAAGCTAATGATTTAGTAGTTGTTCAGTGTACAATAAACACAACGATGTGGCTCATACAAGTGGTGTATGCCGTCGTAGCTGAAGCTAATGATTTAGTAGTTGTTCAGTGTACAATAAACACAACGATGTGCGTCATACAAGTGGTGTATGCCGTCGTAGCTGAAGCTAATGATTTAGTAGTTGTTCAGTGTACAATAAACACAACGATGTGGCTCATACAAGTGGTGTATGCCGTCGTAGCTGAAGCTAATGATTTAGTAGTTGTTCAGTGTACAATAAACACAACGATGTGGCTCATACAAGTGGTGTATGCCGTCGTAGCTGAAGCTAATGATTTAGTAGTTGTTCAGTGTACAATAAACACAACGATGTGGCTCATACAAGTGGTGTATGCCGTCGTAGCTGAAGCTAATGATTTAGTAGTTGTTCAGTGTACAATAAACACAACGATGTGGCTCATACAAGTGGTGTATGCCGTCGTAGCTGAAGCTAATGATTTAGTAGTTGTTCAGTGTACAATAAACACAACGATGTGGCTCATACAAGTGGTGTATGCCGTCGTAGCTGAAGCTAATGATTTAGTAGTTGTTCAGTGTACAATAAACACAACGATGTGGCTCATACAAGTGGTGTATGCCGTCGTAGCTGAAGCTAATGATTTAGTAGTTGTTCAGTGTACAATAAACACAACGATGTGGCTCATACAAGTGGTGTATGCCGTCGTAGCTGAAGCTAATGATTTAGTAGTTGTTCAGTGTACAATAAACACAACGATGTGGCTCATACAAGTGGTGTATGCCGTCGTAGCTGAAGCTAATGATTTAGTAGTTGTTCAGTGTACAATAAACACAACGATGTGGCTCATACAAGTGGTGTATGCCGTCGTAGCTGAAGCTAATGATTTAGTAGTTGTTCAGTGTACAATAAACACAACGATGTGGCTCATACAAGTGGTGTATGCCGTCGTAGCTGAAGCTAATGATTTAGTAGTTGTTCAGTGTACAATAAACACAACGATGTGGCTCATACAAGTGGTGTATGCCGTCGTAGCTGAAGCTAATGATTTAGTAGTTGTTCAGTGTACAATAAACACAACGATGTGGCTCATACAAGTGGTGTATGCCGTCGTAGCTGAAGCTAATGATTTAGTAGTTGTTCAGTGTACAATAAACACAACGATGTGGCTCATACAAGTGGTGTATGCCGTCGTAGCTGAAGCTAATGATTTAGTAGTTGTTCAGTGTACAATAAACACAACGATGTGGCTCATACAAGTGGTGTATGCCGTCGTAGCTGAAGCTAATGATTTAGTAGTTGTTCAGTGTACAATAAACACAACGATGTGGCTCATACAAGTGGTGTATGCCGTCGTAGCTGAAGCTAATGATTTAGTAGTTGTTCAGTGTACAATAAACACAACGATGTGGCTCATACAAGTGGTGTATGCCGTCGTAGCTGAAGCTAATGATTTAGTAGTTGTTCAGTGTACAATAAACACAACGATGTGGCTCATACAAGTGGTGTATGCCGTCGTAGCTGAAGCTAATGATTTAGTAGTTGTTCAGTGTACAATAAACACAACGATGTGGCTCATACAAGTGGTGTATGCCGTCGTAGCTGAAGCTAATGATTTAGTAGTTGTTCAGTGTACAATAAACACAACGATGTGGCTCATACAAGTGGTGTATGCCGTCGTAGCTGAAGCTAATGATTTAGTAGTTGTTCAGTGTACAATAAACACAACGATGTGGCTCATACAAGTGGTGTATGCCGTCGTAGCTGAAGCTAATGATTTAGTAGTTGTTCAGTGTACAATAAACACAACGATGTGGCTCATACAAGTGGTGTATGCCGTCGTAGCTGAAGCTAATGATTTAGTAGTTGTTCAGTGTACAATAAACACAACGATGTGGCTCATACAAGTGGTGTATGCCGTCGTAGCTGAAGCTAATGATTTAGTAGTTGTTCAGTGTACAATAAACACAACGATGTGGCTCATACAAGTGGTGTATGCCGTCGTAGCTGAAGCTAATGATTTAGTAGTTGTTCAGTGTACAATAAACACAACGATGTGGCTCATACAAGTGGTGTATGCCGTCGTAGCTGAAGCTAATGATTTAGTAGTTGTTCAGTGTACAATAAACACAACGATGTGGCTCATACAAGTGGTGTATGCCGTCGTAGCTGAAGCTAATGATTTAGTAGTTGTTCAGTGTACAATAAACACAACGATGTGCGTCATACAAGTGGTGTATGCCGTCGTAGCTGAAGCTAATGATTTAGTAGTTGTTCAGTGTACAATAAACACAACGATGTGGCTCATACAAGTGGTGTATGCCGTCGTAGCTGAAGCTAATGATTTAGTAGTTGTTCAGTGTACAATAAACACAACGATGTGGCTCATACAAGTGGTGTATGCCGTCGTAGCTGAAGCTAATGATTTAGTAGTTGTTCAGTGTACAATAAACACAACGATGTGGCTCATACAAGTGGTGTATGCCGTCGTAGCTGAAGCTAATGATTTAGTAGTTGTTCAGTGTACAATAAACACAACGATGTGGCTCATACAAGTGGTGTATGCCGTCGTAGCTGAAGCTAATGATTTAGTAGTTGTTCAGTGTACAATAAACACAACGATGTGGCTCATACAAGTGGTGTATGCCGTCGTAGCTGAAGCTAATGATTTAGTAGTTGTTCAGTGTACAATAAACACAACGATGTGGCTCATACAAGTGGTGTATGCCGTCGTAGCTGAAGCTAATGATTTAGTAGTTGTTCAGTGTACAATAAACACAACGATGTGGCTCATACAAGTGGTGTATGCCGTCGTAGCTGAAGCTAATGATTTAGTAGTTGTTCAGTGTACAATAAACACAACGATGTGGCTCATACAAGTGGTGTATGCCGTCGTAGCTGAAGCTAATGATTTAGTAGTTGTTCAGTGTACAATAAACACAACGATGTGGCTCATACAAGTGGTGTATGCCGTCGTAGCTGAAGCTAATGATTTAGTAGTTGTTCAGTGTACAATAAACACAACGATGTGGCTCATACAAGTGGTGTATGCCGTCGTAGCTGAAGCTAATGATTTAGTAGTTGTTCAGTGTACAATAAACACAACGATGTGGCTCATACAAGTGGTGTATGCCGTCGTAGCTGAAGCTAATGATTTAGTAGTTGTTCAGTGTACAATAAACACAACGATGTGCGTCATACAAGTGGTGTATGCCGTCGTAGCTGAAGCTAATGATTTAGTAGTTGTTCAGTGTACAATAAACACAACGATGTGGCTCATACAAGTGGTGTATGCCGTCGTAGCTGAAGCTAATGATTTAGTAGTTGTTCAGTGTACAATAAACACAACGATGTGGCTCATACAAGTGGTGTATGCCGTCGTAGCTGAAGCTAATGATTTAGTAGTTGTTCAGTGTACAATAAACACAACGATGTGGCTCATACAAGTGGTGTATGCCGTCGTAGCTGAAGCTAATGATTTAGTAGTTGTTCAGTGTACAATAAACACAACGATGTGGCTCATACAAGTGGTGTATGCCGTCGTAGCTGAAGCTAATGATTTAGTAGTTGTTCAGTGTACAATAAACACAACGATGTGGCTCATACAAGTGGTGTATGCCGTCGTAGCTGAAGCTAATGATTTAGTAGTTGTTCAGTGTACAATAAACACAACGATGTGGCTCATACAAGTGGTGTATGCCGTCGTAGCTGAAGCTAATGATTTAGTAGTTGTTCAGTGTACAATAAACACAACGATGTGGCTCATACAAGTGGTGTATGCCGTCGTAGCTGAAGCTAATGATTTAGTAGTTGTTCAGTGTACAATAAACACAACGATGTGGCTCATACAAGTGGTGTATGCCGTCGTAGCTGAAGCTAATGATTTAGTAGTTGTTCAGTGTACAATAAACACAACGATGTGGCTCATACAAGTGGTGTATGCCGTCGTAGCTGAAGCTAATGATTTAGTAGTTGTTCAGTGTACAATAAACACAACGATGTGGCTCATACAAGTGGTGTATGCCGTCGTAGCTGAAGCTAATGATTTAGTAGTTGTTCAGTGTACAATAAACACAACGATGTGGCTCATACAAGTGGTGTATGCCGTCGTAGCTGAAGCTAATGATTTAGTAGTTGTTCAGTGTACAATAAACACAACGATGTGGCTCATACAAGTGGTGTATGCCGTCGTAGCTGAAGCTAATGATTTAGTAGTTGTTCAGTGTACAATAAACACAACGATGTGGCTCATACAAGTGGTGTATGCCGTCGTAGCTGAAGCTAATGATTTAGTAGTTGTTCAGTGTACAATAAACACAACGATGTGGCTCATACAAGTGGTGTATGCCGTCGTAGCTGAAGCTAATGATTTAGTAGTTGTTCAGTGTACAATAAACACAACGATGTGGCTCATACAAGTGGTGTATGCCGTCGTAGCTGAAGCTAATGATTTAGTAGTTGTTCAGTGTACAATAAACACAACGATGTGGCTCATACAAGTGGTGTATGCCGTCGTAGCTGAAGCTAATGATTTAGTAGTTGTTCAGTGTACAATAAACACAACGATGTGTGCGTCATACAAGTGGTGTATGCCGTCGTAGCTGAAGCTAATGATTTAGTAGTTGTTCAGTGTACAATAAACACAACGATGTGCGCTCATACAAGTGGTGTATGCCGTCGTAGCTGAAGCTAATGATTTAGTAGTTGTTCAGTGTACAATAAACACAACGATGTGGCTCATACAAGTGGTGTATGCCGTCGTAGCTGAAGCTAATGATTTAGTAGTTGTTCAGTGTACAATAAACACAACGATGTGGCTCATACAAGTGGTGTATGCCGTCGTAGCTGAAGCTAATGATTTAGTAGTTGTTCAGTGTACAATAAACACAACGATGTGGCTCATACAAGTGGTGTATGCCGTCGTAGCTGAAGCTAATGATTTAGTAGTTGTTCAGTGTACAATAAACACAACGATGTGGCTCATACAAGTGGTGTATGCCGTCGTAGCTGAAGCTAATGATTTAGTAGTTGTTCAGTGTACAATAAACACAACGATGTGGCTCATACAAGTGGTGTATGCCGTCGTAGCTGAAGCTAATGATTTAGTAGTTGTTCAGTGTACAATAAACACAACGATGTGGCTCATACAAGTGGTGTATGCCGTCGTAGCTGAAGCTAATGATTTAGTAGTTGTTCAGTGTACAATAAACACAACGATGTGGCTCATACAAGTGGTGTATGCCGTCGTAGCTGAAGCTAATGATTTAGTAGTTGTTCAGTGTACAATAAACACAACGATGTGGCTCATACAAGTGGTGTATGCCGTCGTAGCTGAAGCTAATGATTTAGTAGTTGTTCAGTGTACAATAAACACAACGATGTGCGTCATACAAGTGGTGTATGCCGTCGTAGCTGAAGCTAATGATTTAGTAGTTGTTCAGTGTACAATAAACACAACGATGTGGCTCATACAAGTGGTGTATGCCGTCGTAGCTGAAGCTAATGATTTAGTAGTTGTTCAGTGTACAATAAACACAACGATGTGGCTCATACAAGTGGTGTATGCCGTCGTAGCTGAAGCTAATGATTTAGTAGTTGTTCAGTGTACAATAAACACAACGATGTGGCTCATACAAGTGGTGTATGCCGTCGTAGCTGAAGCTAATGATTTAGTAGTTGTTCAGTGTACAATAAACACAACGATGTGGCTCATACAAGTGGTGTATGCCGTCGTAGCTGAAGCTAATGATTTAGTAGTTGTTCAGTGTACAATAAACACAACGATGTGGCTCATACAAGTGGTGTATGCCGTCGTAGCTGAAGCTAATGATTTAGTAGTTGTTCAGTGTACAATAAACACAACGATGTGGCTCATACAAGTGGTGTATGCCGTCGTAGCTGAAGCTAATGATTTAGTAGTTGTTCAGTGTACAATAAACACAACGATGTGGCTCATACAAGTGGTGTATGCCGTCGTAGCTGAAGCTAATGATTTAGTAGTTGTTCAGTGTACAATAAACACAACGATGTGGCTCATACAAGTGGTGTATGCCGTCGTAGCTGAAGCTAATGATTTAGTAGTTGTTCAGTGTACAATAAACACAACGATGTGGCTCATACAAGTGGTGTATGCCGTCGTAGCTGAAGCTAATGATTTAGTAGTTGTTCAGTGTACAATAAACACAACGATGTGGCTCATACAAGTGGTGTATGCCGTCGTAGCTGAAGCTAATGATTTAGTAGTTGTTCAGTGTACAATAAACACAACGATGTGGCTCATACAAGTGGTGTATGCCGTCGTAGCTGAAGCTAATGATTTAGTAGTTGTTCAGTGTACAATAAACACAACGATGTGGCTCATACAAGTGGTGTATGCCGTCGTAGCTGAAGCTAATGATTTAGTAGTTGTTCAGTGTACAATAAACACAACGATGTGGCTCATACAAGTGGTGTATGCCGTCGTAGCTGAAGCTAATGATTTAGTAGTTGTTCAGTGTACAATAAACACAACGATGTGGCTCATACAAGTGGTGTATGCCGTCGTAGCTGAAGCTAATGATTTAGTAGTTGTTCAGTGTACAATAAACACAACGATGTGCGTCATACAAGTGGTGTATGCCGTCGTAGCTGAAGCTAATGATTTAGTAGTTGTTCAGTGTACAATAAACACAACGATGTGGCTCATACAAGTGGTGTATGCCGTCGTAGCTGAAGCTAATGATTTAGTAGTTGTTCAGTGTACAATAAACACAACGATGTGCGTCATACAAGTGGTGTATGCCGTCGTAGCTGAAGCTAATGATTTAGTAGTTGTTCAGTGTACAATAAACACAACGATGTGCGTCATACAAGTGGTGTATGCCGTCGTAGCTGAAGCTAATGATTTAGTAGTTGTTCAGTGTACAATAAACACAACGATGTGGCTCATACAAGTGGTGTATGCCGTCGTAGCTGAAGCTAATGATTTAGTAGTTGTTCAGTGTACAATAAACACAACGATGTGGCTCATACAAGTGGTGTATGCCGTCGTAGCTGAAGCTAATGATTTAGTAGTTGTTCAGTGTACAATAAACACAACGATGTGGCTCATACAAGTGGTGTATGCCGTCGTAGCTGAAGCTAATGATTTAGTAGTTGTTCAGTGTACAATAAACACAACGATGTGGCTCATACAAGTGGTGTATGCCGTCGTAGCTGAAGCTAATGATTTAGTAGTTGTTCAGTGTACAATAAACACAACGATGTGGCTCATACAAGTGGTGTATGCCGTCGTAGCTGAAGCTAATGATTTAGTAGTTGTTCAGTGTACAATAAACACAACGATGTGGCTCATACAAGTGGTGTATGCCGTCGTAGCTGAAGCTAATGATTTAGTAGTTGTTCAGTGTACAATAAACACAACGATGTGGCTCATACAAGTGGTGTATGCCGTCGTAGCTGAAGCTAATGATTTAGTAGTTGTTCAGTGTACAATAAACACAACGATGTGGCTCATACAAGTGGTGTATGCCGTCGTAGCTGAAGCTAATGATTTAGTAGTTGTTCAGTGTACAATAAACACAACGATGTGGCTCATACAAGTGGTGTATGCCGTCGTAGCTGAAGCTAATGATTTAGTAGTTGTTCAGTGTACAATAAACACAACGATGTGCGTCATACAAGTGGTGTATGCCGTCGTAGCTGAAGCTAATGATTTAGTAGTTGTTCAGTGTACAATAAACACAACGATGTGGCTCATACAAGTGGTGTATGCCGTCGTAGCTGAAGCTAATGATTTAGTAGTTGTTCAGTGTACAATAAACACAACGATGTGGCTCATACAAGTGGTGTATGCCGTCGTAGCTGAAGCTAATGATTTAGTAGTTGTTCAGTGTACAATAAACACAACGATGTGGCTCATACAAGTGGTGTATGCCGTCGTAGCTGAAGCTAATGATTTAGTAGTTGTTCAGTGTACAATAAACACAACGATGTGGCTCATACAAGTGGTGTATGCCGTCGTAGCTGAAGCTAATGATTTAGTAGTTGTTCAGTGTACAATAAACACAACGATGTGGCTCATACAAGTGGTGTATGCCGTCGTAGCTGAAGCTAATGATTTAGTAGTTGTTCAGTGTACAATAAACACAACGATGTGGCTCATACAAGTGGTGTATGCCGTCGTAGCTGAAGCTAATGATTTAGTAGTTGTTCAGTGTACAATAAACACAACGATGTGGCTCATACAAGTGGTGTATGCCGTCGTAGCTGAAGCTAATGATTTAGTAGTTGTTCAGTGTACAATAAACACAACGATGTGGCTCATACAAGTGGTGTATGCCGTCGTAGCTGAAGCTAATGATTTAGTAGTTGTTCAGTGTACAATAAACACAACGATGTGGCTCATACAAGTGGTGTATGCCGTCGTAGCTGAAGCTAATGATTTAGTAGTTGTTCAGTGTACAATAAACACAACGATGTGGCTCATACAAGTGGTGTATGCCGTCGTAGCTGAAGCTAATGATTTAGTAGTTGTTCAGTGTACAATAAACACAACGATGTGGCTCATACAAGTGGTGTATGCCGTCGTAGCTGAAGCTAATGATTTAGTAGTTGTTCAGTGTACAATAAACACAACGATGTGGCTCATACAAGTGGTGTATGCCGTCGTAGCTGAAGCTAATGATTTAGTAGTTGTTCAGTGTACAATAAACACAACGATGTGGCTCATACAAGTGGTGTATGCCGTCGTAGCTGAAGCTAATGATTTAGTAGTTGTTCAGTGTACAATAAACACAACGATGTGGCTCATACAAGTGGTGTATGCCGTCGTAGCTGAAGCTAATGATTTAGTAGTTGTTCAGTGTACAATAAACACAACGATGTGGCTCATACAAGTGGTGTATGCCGTCGTAGCTGAAGCTAATGATTTAGTAGTTGTTCAGTGTACAATAAACACAACGATGTGGCTCATACAAGTGGTGTATGCCGTCGTAGCTGAAGCTAATGATTTAGTAGTTGTTCAGTGTACAATAAACACAACGATGTGGCTCATACAAGTGGTGTATGCCGTCGTAGCTGAAGCTAATGATTTAGTAGTTGTTCAGTGTACAATAAACACAACGATGTGGCTCATACAAGTGGTGTATGCCGTCGTAGCTGAAGCTAATGATTTAGTAGTTGTTCAGTGTACAATAAACACAACGATGTGGCTCATACAAGTGGTGTATGCCGTCGTAGCTGAAGCTAATGATTTAGTAGTTGTTCAGTGTACAATAAACACAACGATGTGGCTCATACAAGTGGTGTATGCCGTCGTAGCTGAAGCTAATGATTTAGTAGTTGTTCAGTGTACAATAAACACAACGATGTGGCTCATACAAGTGGTGTATGCCGTCGTAGCTGAAGCTAATGATTTAGTAGTTGTTCAGTGTACAATAAACACAACGATGTGGCTCATACAAGTGGTGTATGCCGTCGTAGCTGAAGCTAATGATTTAGTAGTTGTTCAGTGTACAATAAACACAACGATGTGGCTCATACAAGTGGTGTATGCCGTCGTAGCTGAAGCTAATGATTTAGTAGTTGTTCAGTGTACAATAAACACAACGATGTGGCTCATACAAGTGGTGTATGCCGTCGTCGTAGCTGAAGCTAATGATTTAGTAGTTGTTGTTCAGTGTACAATAAACACAACGATGTGGCTCATACAAGTGGTGTATGCCGTCGTAGCTGAAGCTAATGATTTAGTAGTTGTTCAGTGTACAATAAACACAACGATGTGGCTCATACAAGTGGTGTATGCCGTCGTAGCTGAAGCTAATGATTTAGTAGTTGTTCAGTGTACAATAAACACAACGATGTGGCTCATACAAGTGGTGTATGCCGTCGTAGCTGAAGCTAATGATTTAGTAGTTGTTCAGTGTACAATAAACACAACGATGTGGCTCATACAAGTGGTGTATGCCGTCGTAGCTGAAGCTAATGATTTAGTAGTTGTTCAGTGTACAATAAACACAACGATGTGCGTCATACAAGTGGTGTATGCCGTCGTAGCTGAAGCTAATGATTTAGTAGTTGTTCAGTGTACAATAAACACAACGATGTGGCTCATACAAGTGGTGTATGCCGTCGTAGCTGAAGCTAATGATTTAGTAGTTGTTCAGTGTACAATAAACACAACGATGTGGCTCATACAAGTGGTGTATGCCGTCGTAGCTGAAGCTAATGATTTAGTAGTTGTTCAGTGTACAATAAACACAACGATGTGGCTCATACAAGTGGTGTATGCCGTCGTAGCTGAAGCTAATGATTTAGTAGTTGTTCAGTGTACAATAAACACAACGATGTGGCTCATACAAGTGGTGTATGCCGTCGTAGCTGAAGCTAATGATTTAGTAGTTGTTCAGTGTACAATAAACACAACGATGTGGCTCATACAAGTGGTGTATGCCGTCGTAGCTGAAGCTAATGATTTAGTAGTTGTTCAGTGTACAATAAACACAACGATGTGGCTCATACAAGTGGTGTATGCCGTCGTAGCTGAAGCTAATGATTTAGTAGTTGTTCAGTGTACAATAAACACAACGATGTGGCTCATACAAGTGGTGTATGCCGTCGTAGCTGAAGCTAATGATTTAGTAGTTGTTCAGTGTACAATAAACACAACGATGTGGCTCATACAAGTGGTGTATGCCGTCGTAGCTGAAGCTAATGATTTAGTAGTTGTTCAGTGTACAATAAACACAACGATGTGGCTCATACAAGTGGTGTATGCCGTCGTAGCTGAAGCTAATGATTTAGTAGTTGTTCAGTGTACAATAAACACAACGATGTGGCTCATACAAGTGGTGTATGCCGTCGTAGCTGAAGCTAATGATTTAGTAGTTGTTCAGTGTACAATAAACACAACGATGTGGCTCATACAAGTGGTGTATGCCGTCGTAGCTGAAGCTAATGATTTAGTAGTTGTTCAGTGTACAATAAACACAACGATGTGGCTCATACAAGTGGTGTATGCCGTCGTAGCTGAAGCTAATGATTTAGTAGTTGTTCAGTGTACAATAAACACAACGATGTGGCTCATACAAGTGGTGTATGCCGTCGTAGCTGAAGCTAATGATTTAGTAGTTGTTGAGTGTACAATAAACACAACGATGTGCGTCATACAAGTGGTGTATGCCGTCGTAGCTGAAGCTAATGATTTAGTAGTTGTTCAGTGTACGATAAACCACAGAGTAATAAGGTATATACAGAGTGCTCGCGCCCATGCTTTCATGTGTTAACAACTTTTGGGCTGTTTTGTGAACTGTCCGCTTTAGAGCGCCACGTGAGCTTGTGTCCCAGCGGGCGTTGCCATATCGTGCGTGCCCCGACGGGCGGCGCGGCGCGGTGGGTATTGAGTTTGAGGGGGGGGGAATGATGAAGCGGGCCAGTATCCCTGTGTCCCAATCTGTCGCGCTCAGCTCACTGTGCCTTCGGATAAGCAACTGAAATATGAGTAAACAGCCTTTCAAATTTAAAGTTCCTTGGCATAAATGTAATGAGAGAAGCCGCATAGAGTTATATTGCACAAACATTCGATAAACTGACGGACCCGTTACAGTATTGGTTATTTTTAAATTGGCAACTCTAAGATTTATACAGAAATAATGAATGGTCTCAAACAATAGTACTATATTTTCTGTGAATTAAACCATTAATTAGAAATTATAGCATCGTAGGTACAAAGTTAAGACTGCATTGCTTTTGCTTAAGTAGTCCTGGATTAGTTACAGCTTTTGGAGCACTGACCTAAACATTAAATATGACATTGATATATACTGAGATAGAAAAAATCAGTAACGAGAAAAATGTATTATTTATTAATTCAATGCGAGAAGAATCCGACACTGTGTATATATACAAACAAGGTATACACAATATTCACTACAAGTGTTATCGTTATTAATTACTTGTTATTATTTCAACTTCATAATGTAAATCAATATAAGACTGCGTGTTAGTATTAGTAAGTAAGAGGTATGTTTTTAGTAATATGTTTACTATTTTTTGTTAAATTGTATTATGACTTCCGTGTTGTAGTATAACATAGCATTTATTAAAACAGAAAGTTGTAACTGGAGAAGATACGCAAGTGTTAAAAAAATTCTGTTATTTGACGTTTGAATTTCACAGTTACATTATTTTTCAAGAAATCTTCTAGAAAATCTTGTTCAAGTTTATTTTTTCATTATTTGACTGTCAAGTTGTTGATTTGGTAACTATATGTTCTTTACTAGCCAAATGAAGTTAGCATCCGGAATATTAATTTTTCGGTCGATCGAATCATAACCTGATGTAGGAAAGTCATAAATTTAAAATGTTACCTCAACTCCAAACAGTTTTGCTCGATTAAGAAAAAAAGTATGGTCGGGTGTATGGTAATTAATTATGGGTATGCAACTATCTTACTACAGAACACAATTTACATTCCATTGTTTGATATAAACGTGGTTAACGGTATTTGGTTGTTCAAATCAGTTACTATCCAGATATTAGTTAAACATCGCACACTTCTTGCGATACAGGCCAAGCTTTAAAGACCAGGCGGTACCCAGTAAAGAGGTGTGAGTAAACTCATTTACACAAAGGCATACCTCCGCCCACCCCTAACACAATGACTTGTCTCGAGGTCGCCGTCGAGCCATACTCACCAATGAGATATGGGAGAAGATCTGCCGTAGAATCGGTGATAGGTTTCTCCTGCAGTCAGCACGTCTACAGCAACATTTTCAGTACAACAATCACCAGCCGTCGGACATTGGATTCAAACCGCGTCACCTTTACATCGCAGCAATTTTATAAAAGCCAAAAGATCGTTATTTGGAACTAATGTTAAGACTCTTGAGCGTAAATTGAAAATCTAAGGATATAGACTTGGCTACCAAGAGATCCACTATTTCTCGGTTGAAAAGAAAATTAATGAATACTAAAAAAACATAGAAAATTTGAAGAAAGAAGGATAAAAGAATTTAAAAGTAAAGATTGCAGCAGTGCTGTGCAACATGCAGTTTAAAAGAAAAAGGCAACCCTGGACGAAAGACGAAAGAAAATTTTCCTCAGCTCTTTTCTTAAAGAGTCCTTCAACGTACAGATATTTATTAAAAAGTTTCGTTCTTCCAGGCATGTCCACTGTAAGGAAGTGGCTTTCGAGTAATGAGATGTTCCGGACTGGCCTTAACAAAAGTTTAATGTCAAAAATTAAAACAAAAGCCTCTACCATGTCAGATATGGAGAAAGCCTGCGTTCTCATGTGTGACGAAATATCAATAAAAAGGACTTTGGAATATTCTCCCAGATATGATTTGATAGAAGGAATTCGAAGATATGGGAGGAAAAAAAAGAAAACCAGCAATGGGTAGTCAGGCTTCAGTCTTTTATGATTAGAGGTCTATATTACCAGTGGAAGTTACCCATAGCATATTTCATATCAGAATCTGGATTACGCACATCTATTTTCCAATATTAGAACGTTAATGTCATCGCATAGTTTTCCAGTTTCAACACTATTTCTACTTAAGCATAACCATTAATTAGCAATATTTAAAATTGTTCAAAAACGGCGTAATTATACAGGGTATTATAGTAAACGTAGGGATAAAAAAGGGTTATTATGTGTACATTTTTAGTTCATGTTCATGTTTTACAATAATTTATTTGGCTGTTTATAGTTTACTATAATAGGATATTACTTTTTTATCGGCCATCAATAGAAATTTGTGCAACGATTCATCGGTTTAAAGTAGACACTGAATCTTAAAACCAATTCACATTGTATTATATTTCTATTTGTTTTTTAATGTTGCAATCGTTGTTATTATTATTGAAATTTTGCATTTAATAGCTGTATTTACATCTTGCTTTGGATTCCTTTGTGTATTTTTATTCTAACTATGTTCGATTTGATGTTAAGTTATTTGTGTGAAATTACATAATTTCTTCTAAACAGAGTTTCTAGTCTTACATTACTTAAAATACCACATTTTAACTGTTAAAATGCTTACTACTTAATGTATAATATTTATTAAATAATCGTATTCTCGTGAAAAGGGCATTCATGATAAATCTGCTAACAATAATTCTAAAACATTCGTATTTTTATAGGAAACAAATAGTATTTTGAATGTACAATTTTATGAAGGACATTTTATTATTTGTGAAATAATTGTTCTAAACACAGTTATTGACATCAAAACACAGTAAACTCTTTGTTGAATTTTATGTTTTTCTTTCCATTACTGCTCTGTATGTAATTTCCCGTTTTTAATAATTAATTAGTTTTACTACTCACTTATTTAGCGCAATTTTAGTTGTTGTAAAGAAAGTTAAATAGGTGCATATAAATGCAGAACAAAACAGGCAGGAAGCAAACGCTTGCTGAGTAGTAACGTAACAACAGGGCTAGGGGTTTAAAGCCGAGTGCCGGGCCGACCGACTCTCTACTAACATACAGAGCGCGCACGAAGTGGCAACACAGGGCTCGAGCAAGACGGTCCGCGAGCTGCCACCACCCCTGTCGTCGCCGTTCTGGCCGAGTCAATTTTCCCTATGGCGCGAGCACTCTGTATATACCTTATTACTCTGTGCGATAAACACAACGATGTGGCTTCATACAAGTGGTGTATGCCGTCGTAGCTGAAGCTAATGATTTAGTAGTTGTTCAGTGTACAATAAACACAACGATGTGCGTCATACAAGTGGTGTATGCCGTCGTAGCTGAAGCTAATGATTTAGTAGTTGTTCAGTGTACAATAAACACAACGATGTGCGTCATACAAGTGGTGTATGCCGTCGTAGCTGAAGCTAATGATTTAGTAGTTGTTCAGTGTGTACAATAAACACAACGATGTGCGTCATATACAAGTGGTGTATGCCGTCGTAGCTGAAGCTAATGATTTAGTAGTTGTTCAGTGTACAGTAAACACAACGATGTGCGTCATACAAGTGGTGTATGCCGTCGTAGCTGAAGCTAATGATTTAGTAGTTGTTCAGTGTACAATAAACACAACGATGTGGCTCATACAAGTGGTGTATGCCGTCGTAGCTGAAGCTAATGATTTAGTAGTTGTTCAGTGTACAATAAACACAACGATGTGGCTCATACAAGTGGTGTATGCCGTCGTAGCTGAAGCTAATGATTTAGTAGTTGTTCAGTGTACAATAAACACAACGATGTGGCTCATACAAGTGGTGTATGCCGTCGTAGCTGAAGCTAATGATTTAGTAGTTGTTCAGTGTACAATAAACACAACGATGTGGCTCATACAAGTGGTGTATGCCGTCGTAGCTGAAGCTAATGATTTAGTAGTTGTTCAGTGTACAATAAACACAACGATGTGGCTCATACAAGTGGTGTATGCCGTCGTAGCTGAAGCTAATGATTTAGTAGTTGTTCAGTGTACAATAAACACAACGATGTGGCTCATACAAGTGGTGTATGCCGTCGTAGCTGAAGCTAATGATTTAGTAGTTGTTCAGTGTACAATAAACACAACGATGTGGCTCATACAAGTGGTGTATGCCGTCGTAGCTGAAGCTAATGATTTAGTAGTTGTTCAGTGTACAATAAACACAACGATGTGGCTCATACAAGTGGTGTATGCCGTCGTAGCTGAAGCTAATGATTTAGTAGTTGTTCAGTGTACAATAAACACAACGATGTGGCTCATACAAGTGGTGTATGCCGTCGTAGCTGAAGCTAATGATTTAGTAGTTGTTCAGTGTACAATAAACACAACGATGTGCGTCATACAAGTGGTGTATGCCGTCGTAGCTGAAGCTAATGATTTAGTAGTTGTTCAGTGTACAATAAACACAACGATGTGGCTCATACAAGTGGTGTATGCCGTCGTAGCTGAAGCTAATGATTTAGTAGTTGTTCAGTGTACAATAAACACAACGATGTGGCTCATACAAGTGGTGTATGCCGTCGTAGCTGAAGCTAATGATTTAGTAGTTGTTCAGTGTACAATAAACACAACGATGTGGCTCATACAAGTGGTGTATGCCGTCGTAGCTGAAGCTAATGATTTAGTAGTTGTTCAGTGTACAATAAACACAACGATGTGCGTCATACAAGTGGTGTATGCCGTCGTAGCTGAAGCTAATGATTTAGTAGTTGTTCAGTGTACAATAAACACAACGATGTGCGTCATACAAGTGGTGTATGCCGTCGTAGCTGAAGCTAATGATTTAGTAGTTGTTCAGTGTACAATAAACACAACGATGTGGCTCATACAAGTGGTGTATGCCGTCGTAGCTGAAGCTAATGATTTAGTAGTTGTTCAGTGTACAATAAACACAACGATGTGCGTCATACAAGTGGTGTATGCCGTCGTAGCTGAAGCTAATGATTTAGTAGTTGTTCAGTGTACAATAAACACAACGATGTGGCTCATACAAGTGGTGTATGCCGTCGTAGCTGAAGCTAATGATTTAGTAGTTGTTCAGTGTACAATAAACACAACGATGTGGCTCATACAAGTGGTGTATGCCGTCGTAGCTGAAGCTAATGATTTAGTAGTTGTTCAGTGTACAATAAACACAACGATGTGGCTCATACAAGTGGTGTATGCCGTCGTAGCTGAAGCTAATGATTTAGTAGTTGTTCAGTGTACAATAAACACAACGATGTGGCTCATACAAGTGGTGTATGCCGTCGTAGCTGAAGCTAATGATTTAGTAGTTGTTCAGTGTACAATAAACACAACGATGTGCGTCATACAAGTGGTGTATGCCGTCGTAGCTGAAGCTAATGATTTAGTAGTTGTTCAGTGTACAATAAACACAACGATGTGGCTCATACAAGTGGTGTATGCCGTCGTAGCTGAAGCTAATGATTTAGTAGTTGTTCAGTGTACAATAAACACAACGATGTGCGTCATACAAGTGGTGTATGCCGTCGTAGCTGAAGCTAATGATTTAGTAGTTGTTCAGTGTACAATAAACACAACGATGTGGCTCATACAAGTGGTGTATGCCGTCGTAGCTGAAGCTAATGATTTAGTAGTTGTTCAGTGTACAATAAACACAACGATGTGGCTCATACAAGTGGTGTATGCCGTCGTAGCTGAAGCTAATGATTTAGTAGTTGTTCAGTGTACAATAAACACAACGATGTGGGCTCATACAAGTGGTGTATGCCGTCGTAGCTGAAGCTAATGATTTAGTAGTTGTTCAGTGTACAATAAACACAACGATGTGGCTCATACAAGTGGTGTATGCCGTCGTAGCTGAAGCTAATGATTTAGTAGTTGTTCAGTGTACAATAAACACAACGATGTGCTCATACAAGTGGTGTATGCCGTCGTAGCTGAAGCTAATGATTTAGTAGTTGTTCAGTGTACAATAAACACAACGATGTGGCTCATACAAGTGGTGTATGCCGTCGTAGCTGAAGCTAATGATTTAGTAGTTGTTCAGTGTACAATAAACACAACGATGTGGCTCATACAAGTGGTGTATGCCGTCGTAGCTGAAGCTGAAGCTAATGATTTAGTAGTTGTTCAGTGTACAATAAACACAACGATGTGGCTCATACAAGTGGTGTATGCCGTCGTAGCTGAAGCTAATGATTTAGTAGTTGTTCAGTGTACAATAAACACAACGATGTGGCTCATACAAGTGGTGTATGCCGTCGTAGCTGAAGCTAATGATTTAGTAGTTGTTCAGTGTACAATAAACACAACGATGTGGCTCATACAAGTGGTGTATGCCGTCGTAGCTGAAGCTAATGATTTAGTAGTTGTTCAGTGTACAATAAACACAACGATGTGGCTCATACAAGTGGTGTATGCCGTCGTAGCTGAAGCTAATGATTTAGTAGTTGTTCAGTGTACAATAAACACAACGATGTGGCTCATACAAGTGGTGTATGCCGTCGTAGCTGAAGCTAATGATTTAGTAGTTGTTCAGTGTACAATAAACACAACGATGTGGCTCATACAAGTGGTGTATGCCGTCGTAGCTGAAGCTAATGATTTAGTAGTTGTTCAGTGTACAATAAACACAACGATGTGGCTCATACAAGTGGTGTATGCCGTCGTAGCTGAAGCTAATGATTTAGTAGTTGTTCAGTGTACAATAAACACAACGATGTGCGTCATACAAGTGGTGTATGCCGTCGTAGCTGAAGCTAATGATTTAGTAGTTGTTCAGTGTACAATAAACACAACGATGTGGCTCATACAAGTGGTGTATGCCGTCGTAGCTGAAGCTAATGATTTAGTAGTTGTTCAGTGTACAATAAACACAACGATGTGGCTCATACAAGTGGTGTATGCCGTCGTAGCTGAAGCTAATGATTTAGTAGTTGTTCAGTGTACAATAAACACAACGATGTGGCTCATACAAGTGGTGTATGCCGTCGTAGCTGAAGCTAATGATTTAGTAGTTGTTCAGTGTACAATAAACACAACGATGTGGCTCATACAAGTGGTGTATGCCGTCGTAGCTGAAGCTAATGATTTAGTAGTTGTTCAGTGTACAATAAACACAACGATGTGGCTCATACAAGTGGTGTATGCCGTCGTAGCTGAAGCTAATGATTTAGTAGTTGTTCAGTGTACAATAAACACAACGATGTGGCGTCATACAAGTGGTGTATGCCGTCGTAGCTGAAGCTAATGATTTAGTAGTTGTTCAGTGTACAATAAACACAACGATGTGCGTCATACAAGTGGTGTATGCCGTCGTAGCTGAAGCTAATGATTTAGTAGTTGTTCAGTGTACAATAAACACAACGATGTGGCGTCATACAAGTGGTGTATGCCGTCGTAGCTGAAGCTAATGATTTAGTAGTTGTTCAGTGTACAATAAACACAACGATGTGGCGTCATACAAGTGGTGTATGCCGTCGTAGCTGAAGCTAATGATTTAGTAGTTGTTCAGTGTACAATAAACACAACGATGTGCGTCATACAAGTGGTGTATGCCGTCGTAGCTGAAGCTAATGATTTAGTAGTTGTTCAGTGTACAATAAACACAACGATGTGGCTCATACAAGTGGTGTATGCCGTCGTAGCTGAAGCTAATGATTTAGTAGTTGTTCAGTGTACAATAAACACAACGATGTGGCTCATACAAGTGGTGTATGCCGTCGTAGCTGAAGCTAATGATTTAGTAGTTGTTCAGTGTACAATAAACACAACGATGTGGCTCATACAAGTGGTGTATGCCGTCGTAGCTGAAGCTAATGATTTAGTAGTTGTTCAGTGTACAATAAACACAACGATGTGGCTCATACAAGTGGTGTATGCCGTCGTAGCTGAAGCTAATGATTTAGTAGTTGTTCAGTGTACAATAAACACAACGATGTGGCTCATACAAGTGGTGTATGCCGTCGTAGCTGAAGCTAATGATTTAGTAGTTGTTCAGTGTACAATAAACACAACGATGTGGCTCATACAAGTGGTGTATGCCGTCGTAGCTGAAGCTAATGATTTAGTAGTTGTTCAGTGTACAATAAACACAACGATGTGGCTCATACAAGTGGTGTATGCCGTCGTAGCTGAAGCTAATGATTTAGTAGTTGTTCAGTGTACAATAAACACAACGATGTGGCTCATACAAGTGGTGTATGCCGTCGTAGCTGAAGCTAATGATTTAGTAGTTGTTCAGTGTACAATAAACACAACGATGTGGCTCATACAAGTGGTGTATGCCGTCGTAGCTGAAGCTAATGATTTAGTAGTTGTTCAGTGTACAATAAACACAACGATGTGGCTCATACAAGTGGTGTATGCCGTCGTAGCTGAAGCTAATGATTTAGTAGTTGTTCAGTGTACAATAAACACAACGATGTGGCTCATACAAGTGGTGTATGCCGTCGTAGCTGAAGCTAATGATTTAGTAGTTGTTCAGTGTACAATAAACACAACGATGTGGCTCATACAAGTGGTGTATGCCGTCGTAGCTGAAGCTAATGATTTAGTAGTTGTTCAGTGTACAATAAACACAACGATGTGGCTCATACAAGTGGTGTATGCCGTCGTAGCTGAAGCTAATGATTTAGTAGTTGTTCAGTGTACAATAAACACAACGATGTGGCTCATACAAGTGGTGTATGCCGTCGTAGCTGAAGCTAATGATTTAGTAGTTGTTCAGTGTACAATAAACACAACGATGTGGCTCATACAAGTGGTGTATGCCGTCGTAGCTGAAGCTAATGATTTAGTAGTTGTTCAGTGTACAATAAACACAACGATGTGGCTCATACAAGTGGTGTATGCCGTCGTAGCTGAAGCTAATGATTTAGTAGTTGTTCAGTGTACAATAAACACAACGATGTGGCTCATACAAGTGGTGTATGCCGTCGTAGCTGAAGCTAATGATTTAGTAGTTGTTCAGTGTACAATAAACACAACGATGTGGCTCATACAAGTGGTGTATGCCGTCGTAGCTGAAGCTAATGATTTAGTAGTTGTTCAGTGTACAATAAACACAACGATGTGGCTCATACAAGTGGTGTATGCCGTCGTAGCTGAAGCTAATGATTTAGTAGTTGTTCAGTGTACAATAAACACAACGATGTGGCTCATACAAGTGGTGTATGCCGTCGTAGCTGAAGCTAATGATTTAGTAGTTGTTCAGTGTACAATAAACACAACGATGTGGCTCATACAAGTGGTGTATGCCGTCGTAGCTGAAGCTAATGATTTAGTAGTTGTTCAGTGTACAATAAACACAACGATGTGGCTCATACAAGTGGTGTATGCCGTCGTAGCTGAAGCTAATGATTTAGTAGTTGTTCAGTGTACAATAAAACACAACGATGTGCGTCATACAAGTGGTGTATGCCGTCGTAGCTGAAGCTAATGATTTAGTAGTTGTTCAGTGTACAATAAACACAACGATGTGCGTCATACAAGTGGTGTATGCCGTCGTAGCTGAAGCTAATGATTTAGTAGTTGTTCAGTGTACAATAAACACAACGATGTGGCTCATACAAGTGGTGTATGCCGTCGTAGCTGAAGCTAATGATTTAGTAGTTGTTCAGTGTACAATAAACACAACGATGTGGCTCATACAAGTGGTGTATGCCGTCGTAGCTGAAGCTAATGATTTAGTAGTTGTTCAGTGTACAATAAACACAACGATGTGGCGTCATACAAGTGGTGTATGCCGTCGTAGCTGAAGCTAATGATTTAGTAGTTGTTCAGTGTACAATAAACACAACGATGTGCGTCATACAAGTGGTGTATGCCGTCGTAGCTGAAGCTAATGATTTAGTAGTTGTTCAGTGTACAATAAACACAACGATGTGGCTCATACAAGTGGTGTATGCCGTCGTAGCTGAAGCTAATGATTTAGTAGTTGTTCAGTGTACAATAAACACAACGATGTGGCTCATACAAGTGGTGTATGCCGTCGTAGCTGAAGCTAATGATTTAGTAGTTGTTCAGTGTACAATAAACACAACGATGTGCGTCATACAAGTGGTGTATGCCGTCGTAGCTGAAGCTAATGATTTAGTAGTTGTTCAGTGTACAATAAACACAACGATGTGGCTCATACAAGTGGTGTATGCCGTCGTAGCTGAAGCTAATGATTTAGTAGTTGTTCAGTGTACAATAAACACAACGATGTGGCTCATACAAGTGGTGTATGCCGTCGTAGCTGAAGCTAATGATTTAGTAGTTGTTCAGTGTACAATAAACACAACGATGTGGCGTCATACAAGTGGTGTATGCCGTCGTAGCTGAAGCTAATGATTTAGTAGTTGTTCAGTGTACAATAAACACAACGATGTGGCTCATACAAGTGGTGTATGCCGTCGTAGCTGAAGCTAATGATTTAGTAGTTGTTCAGTGTACAATAAACACAACGATGTGGCTCATACAAGTGGTGTATGCCGTCGTAGCTGAAGCTAATGATTTAGTAGTTGTTCAGTGTACAATAAACACAACGATGTGGCTCATACAAGTGGTGTATGCCGTCGTAGCTGAAGCTAATGATTTAGTAGTTGTTCAGTGTACAATAAACACAACGATGTGGCGTCATACAAGTGGTGTATGCCGTCGTAGCTGAAGCTAATGATTTAGTAGTTGTTCAGTGTACAATAAACACAACGATGTGGCTCATACAAGTGGTGTATGCCGTCGTAGCTGAAGCTAATGATTTAGTAGTTGTTCAGTGTACAATAAACACAACGATGTGGCTCATACAAGTGGTGTATGCCGTCGTAGCTGAAGCTAATGATTTAGTAGTTGTTCAGTGTACAATAAACACAACGATGTGCGTCATACAAGTGGTGTATGCCGTCGTAGCTGAAGCTAATGATTTAGTAGTTGTTCAGTGTACAATAAACACAACGATGTGGCGTCATACAAGTGGTGTATGCCGTCGTAGCTGAAGCTAATGATTTAGTAGTTGTTCAGTGTACAATAAACACAACGATGTGCGTCATACAAGTGGTGTATGCCGTCGTAGCTGAAGCTAATGATTTAGTAGTTGTTCAGTGTACAATAAACACAACGATGTGGCTCATACAAGTGGTGTATGCCGTCGTAGCTGAAGCTAATGATTTAGTAGTTGTTCAGTGTACAATAAACACAACGATGTGGCTCATACAAGTGGTGTATGCCGTCGTAGCTGAAGCTAATGATTTAGTAGTTGTTCAGTGTACAATAAACACAACGATGTGGCTCATACAAGTGGTGTATGCCGTCGTAGCTGAAGCTAATGATTTAGTAGTTGTTCAGTGTACAATAAACACAACGATGTGCGTCATACAAGTGGTGTATGCCGTCGTAGCTGAAGCTAATGATTTAGTAGTTGTTCAGTGTACAATAAACACAACGATGTGCGTCATACAAGTGGTGTATGCCGTCGTAGCTGAAGCTAATGATTTAGTAGTTGTTCAGTGTACAATAAACACAACGATGTGGCTCATACAAGTGGTGTATGCCGTCGTAGCTGAAGCTAATGATTTAGTAGTTGTTCAGTGTACAATAAACACAACGATGTGGCTCATACAAGTGGTGTATGCCGTCGTAGCTGAAGCTAATGATTTAGTAGTTGTTCAGTGTACAATAAACACAACGATGTGGCTCATACAAGTGGTGTATGCCGTCGTAGCTGAAGCTAATGATTTAGTAGTTGTTCAGTGTACAATAAACACAACGATGTGGCTCATACAAGTGGTGTATGCCGTCGTAGCTGAAGCTAATGATTTAGTAGTTGTTCAGTGTACAATAAACACAACGATGTGCGTCATACAAGTGGTGTATGCCGTCGTAGCTGAAGCTAATGATTTAGTAGTTGTTCAGTGTACAATAAACACAACGATGTGCGTCATACAAGTGGTGTATGCCGTCGTAGCTGAAGCTAATGATTTAGTAGTTGTTCAGTGTACAATAAACACAACGATGTGGCTCATACAAGTGGTGTATGCCGTCGTAGCTGAAGCTAATGATTTAGTAGTTGTTCAGTGTACAATAAACACAACGATGTGGCTCATACAAGTGGTGTATGCCGTCGTAGCTGAAGCTAATGATTTAGTAGTTGTTGAGTGTACAATAAACACAACGATGTGGCTCATAAAAGTGGTGTATGCCGTCGTAGCTGAAGCTAATGATTTAGTAGTTGTTCAGTGTACAATAAACACAACGATTTGCGTCAAACTGGATTATAAGGTTATTATAATGACAATGTATGATCGTTTTCATGATTTACACTATGTTCCATGCAATGAGTATGAATCTACTGTATTACCTGCTGTTTTACTTAACAAGGCATAAATTTTATTCATATTTTTATTTCAGACAAAAACAAATGCCTAAATATCGAGTTTAGAATTATTTAAGTGCTTATTTATAGGCTAGGGATAACCGAGATGTTCACAAAGGAGTGAACAATAGCAGGCTGTAAATCAAGCTAAGTGTTTGCGCCATCATACACCAGAGTTTTCCTCAAGCGGCGGAATCTTGCCTTGGCGACGATAGCTTGACTGGGTTACTCTCGCGGGTCAACAAGTAATAGATACCCGCGTTTGAACCCACGTACTAACTAGTAAAGCTGCAACTGCAGCAGTTACATTAAAATGTAGCACTTTTAATTATGCTTTTGGACCTATAACAAATAAAATATTACTTGCTTATATCAAGAAGAATAGTAAGGAGTTAGGGTTTGCTTATGCTTGTAATAGGGATGTAACATTTTTTTCAGGGGGGCTGATGGTGATAAGTGTATTAAAATTAACACCTTTCAAGATTTTTTTTAACCTGGGCTCTAGTTAAATGGAAATATATAGAAGCTAAGTATAAATACTTATTTAAGTTTTAAATTTTTCTTTTTTAGTAAGCATATATATTTAAGATAATGTTTTCCGTAGCATTGGTACTTGGTTTTAGTTTTGCTCAATGGTCCTAAGCATATTTGACTGTATACTCTGAACTTTCATTATTCCGCTAAAACTTACCAGAATGAATATAGTGGATACAAATAGCCAAGCACTCAGCCCAGACGTTACACTCACTAGTTTTTTATTACCAACCGAGCATTGTTACAGCTTTATCAGAAGGATAATTGGATATTACAATTTATTTAACTTAGCATAATTGTGCTCATATTACAAGTTTAGTATAATTATTGATAGTTTTATTTTAGAATGAAGTAAGATAAAAAGGGTGTGTGTTTATTGCTATGAGTGAAATTTGGAACTATTATCTGATGAATTAGAACTATGCAACCTTCCTGATTACAGGTCTGCATGCTGTAACAACTATAGAGCTGGTAGAGTTATGTGATAGGTTGATAAAAGTTACGTTCTGTCAAATCGTGTCAACTACAATAATGTCAGCTGATGTACTTCTTTTAAATATTAATATTAATAATCTATTAGTTTTTAAACTTATTATGCATACATAGACAACATAACTCCTCGAAGAAGGTATATGTGGATGGATTGTCTCATATTTTAACTAACTTAATAATATAATATTGTATATAGGTGATATAAACTTTCAGCTTATAGAAGATAACAACTCAACTCGAAACTGTCGCAGTATGTCCTCTCCGAATAAGTTTATTATTGATTGCGAAATGGTTAGATATAAGTTGAAGGCACAGATAAAGGAAAATCGTCCAAACTGAAAAACGTCAATTTATCCTAAGTCAAATTTCATTGATTATCTTTTTGAGATTATTAATAGCAGTGTATTAGACACAATCAATAGCAGACAAATCAATAAGGCTAAATACTTAGTCCATAGATGACCAAATTAAACAAAATTACTAAAATAAGACCGTACAATATACATTTTACAGCTTATTATAAACGTTTCGTATTTTCAATTACAGATATACAAAGAATAAGCGATTTTTTTTGCTAAAAATTAATAATTGCAATGGAGATGTATGACAGCAATGGAAAGTAATCAATGGTCTATTTGGTGAGGCTTCAAACAAATGCGTTAATAGAGTAGAGCTGTGTGATGGGTCAGTAATCTTAGAACCAAGGGAGATTGCCGAAGAGATGAGTAATTAATTACCTGATTAAGAGTACAGCCTGATCTAGTCAGCGAGGGCCGACCTAGTACAGTCTTAACTCATCTTTCGTAATCCCTACTACTGTCTCGAGGTAGTTTGAGTTCTAAAGAAACTTAAAAATAAAAAGTCCGCTGGCTCTGATGTAGAATTAGTAAGAAATGTCATCAATTTAATTCAAAGGCGCATCGCCGGGGGGTGGGGGGGACGAACGTGACCTCTCCTTTCAAGAGCATTTTATTTCCAAATAATCGTTCGCCTTCTAGTATATTTTCATCTTAAAACAACATTCATGTTGCACTTTGAAATAAATCACAATGAAATATAAGAATTCAAACCGTATAACTATTAAAACGAAATACACGGAACTGCTGGTATAATATTAAATTTGTTCAAACCCCATAATATGTGAATTTTACCGTGACGCTGCAACCACGAAAGTTAGGCTAGTTCAGACTAGTCCTACTTGCTTCTACCAGTACCCGGTGCGTCAGTAACAAAATGTACTCGTCCTGATTTACATTCATGCGTTACAGAGTGCTCCAGGTACAATTTACTGCTAAGAGGCCGAGAACTTTGTACCAGGAACAACGGTAACCGTGTAATGTTCTCCCCAGCACGGTTCACTTCTGGCTGGCGTATACCTTCCAGTTGAACCCACAGTGGGTACAGTAAAAAAATCCGATGTCACTTATATTTGGGCAGCCTTATGGATGTTCAGGAGCGACACATCACTGACCGCAAATGTCAAGATTCTAGGGCGCAAGGGTGATTCTATAGGTTTAGTCAACTGCGGGAGATGATTGTTGGTGTTGGTGGGGGTTCTTCCCTAAGAGTCAAAGGTTCTTGCCAGCCTAGACTTAAGGGTGTGCCACCCCCTGCCTGCTCTGACTGGAGAGGCTGGTTCAGAGCTGGTTTCATCTTCTGAAGGGACATGACTTGAGATTAGTTCCCTAAACTTTTCTTCGTGAATCTCGACAGGAGGCGGCCCCTACTGCCAACCTTATTCATCCAAAATATCCTGCCACTCCAGAATCAGTGCAAAGGTCCTTATAGAAATATCTGCATTTTCTAAGCTTCTTTTAGGAGAACAAAAAGAAACAAAAATACCTGTTCAATGTACTCGTACTGATTCAGAAGCACACGTTACAGAGTGCTCCTAAAACGATACGGGTACTTGTTCCAGTTACTGCTATGCTACTGATGAACTAGTCTGATTACTAAGTACCAGGAACGGTGGAAAGCGTGTTCATATACTACACGTGTATCTTCTTGTATAGACGTTTGGTCGCAATCCGATCATAGGTTTATGAGTTATGAATTTTCAAAGTTGGAGTTTGGTTGTAAACCGCCAAAATCCGGTATTTTATTGTTGTTTTCTATATAAAAATTGGAAGTAATTGTTAGTAAACAATTGTTGTTGGAAGTATTGTTGTAAATTAGATATGTAGAAATTCAAACATAAACAAACTACATTTTAATGTTAACATTGATAACTCTATTAGATGTGCTATATTTTATTGGTATGTTGATACACATTATAAATGCACATGTTATTGTATTGAGAAGTGTTTGAAACAATAGCTTTTTTAATATTTTGAGAAATATTTGTGTATGTTGATGTTATTTTAATGACAAGTACGTTGTTCTGAGCTTGTTAGTGTTACATGTGCTGTAACGGTTGCTTCAAGAAACACGAGAGGACTCGGCTACAGTTACTCGAGCTAGCGGTTCTGCTATGGAAACTAGTTTTAGGCCAAATCTGGATTTTAGACATCCAATCTGGATTTAGGCCAAGAGCCAGGGCTCTAATTGATAAACCATTGGCCAATCAACACAATGCACAAATACGACGTCCGCCCTACCGGTTGTCACGTGATGTCGCCCTTCCTGCACAGTTACTGACAGGATATGGGTTTGTTTCTGTGATTCAGGCAAATACTGAACCAGGCTCAGTGTCAATTAGAGGTCTCTAAACCTTTCGTTCCAATGCCAAACTTACAATTTGTAAGGTGTAGGAGGGCCAATTACTTTCATATGAAGAAGTAAAACAAATATGGACAGATATGTTAACAAAACATTAGCACATGCCCCATGTTTCTGACGTTGTCGTTGTTGCTGTTGTTATGTACATAGATGTATCCAGGGGGAGGGAAGTTTTAACCACCCCCCCCCCGAATTGATAAAACTATTCAAGGTATATTTGAACGCGTTAAACTGATAGTATACTCGCAGTCGAAACATGTATAAGTTTTGTTTTCCCTGATTTGAAATATTTTACAATAACACCCAACATATAGTCAAACACAAGACTCGAGCTTCGTAGTCTCGGAATGACGAGACCGCCTGCTTCCCGTAGTAATTCACAAGTATAACCCTTGTCGTATATGTATAAAGCCACTGTCGGATAGCGCTCCCCACGCTTGCCTGAAGTATAACCCTTGTCGTACATGTATAAAGCCACTGTCGGATATCGCTCCCCACGCCTACCTCAAGTATAACCCTTGTCGTACATGTATAAAGCCACTAGCAGATATCGCTCCCCACGCTTGCCTCAAGTATAACCCTTGTCGTACATGTATAAAGCCACTGTCAGATATCGCTCCCCACGCTTGCCTCAAGTATAACCCTTGTCGTACATGTATAAAGCCACTGTCAGATATCGCTCCCCACGCTTGCCTCAAGCATAACCCTTCTCGTACATGTATAAAGCCACTTTCAGATATCGCTCCCCACGCTTGCCACAAGTATAACCGTTGTCGTACATGTATAAAGCCACAATCGGATATCACCCGCACGCTTGCCTCAAGTATAACCCTTGTCGTACATGTATAAAGCCACTGTCAGATATCGCTCCCCACGCTTGCCACAAGTATAACCCTTGTCGTACATGTATAAAGCCACAATCGGATATCACCCGCACGCTTGCCTCAAGTATAACCGTTGTCGTACATGTATAAAGCCACTGTTAGTTATCGCTCCCCACGCTTTCCTCAAATATAACCCTTATCGTACATGTATAAAGCCACTGTTAGATATCGCTCCCCACGCTTGCCTCTAGTATAACCCTTGTCGTAAATGTATAAAGCCACTGTCAGATATCCCTCCCCACGCTTGCCTCTAGTATAACCCTTGTCGTACATGTATAAAGCCACTGTCAGATACCGATCCCCACGCTTGCCTCAAGTATAACCCTTGTCGTACATGTATAAAGCCACTGTCTGATATCGCTCCCCACGCTTGCCTCAAGTATAACCCTTGTCGTACATGTATAAAGCCACTGTCAGATATCGATCCCCACGCTTGCCTCAAGTATAACCCTTGTCGTACATGTATAAAGCCACTGTCAGATATCGCTCCCCGCGCTTGCCTCAAGTATAACCCTTGTCGTACATGTATAAAGCCACTGTCAGATATCGATCCCCACGCTTGCCTCAAGTATAACCCTTGTCGTACATGTATAAAGCCACTGTCAGATATCACTCCCCACGCTTGCCTCAAGTATAACCCTTGTCGTACATGTATAAAGCCACTGTCAGATATCGATCCCCACGCTTGCCTCAAGTATAACCCTTGTCGTACATGTATAAAGCCACTGTCAGATATCGATCCCCACGCTTGCCTCAAGTATAACCCTTGTCGTACATGTATAAAGCCACTGTCAGATATCACTCCCCACGCTTGCCTCAAGTATAACCCTTGTCGTACATGTATAAAGCCACTGTCAGATATCGCTCCCCACGCTTGCCTCAAGTATAACCCTTGTCGTACATGTATAAAGCCACTGTCGGATATCGCTCCCCACGCTTGCCTCAAGTAATAACCCTTGTCGTACATGTATAAAGCCACTGTCAGATATCGCTCCCCGCGCTTGCCTCAAGTATAACCCTTGTCGTACATGTATAAAGCCACTGTCAGATATCGATCCCCACGCTTGCCTCAAGTATAACCCTTGTCGTACATGTATAAAGCCACTGTCAGATATCGCTCCCCACGCTTGCCTCAAGTATAACCCTTGTCGTACATGTATAAAGCCACTGTCAGATATCGCTCCCCACGCTTGCCTCAAGTATAACCCTTGTCGTACATGTATAAAGCCACTGTCAGATATCGATCCCCCACGCTTGCCTCAAGTATAACCCTTGTCGTACATGTATAAAGCCACTGTCAGATATCACTCCCCACGCTTGCCTCAAGTATAACCCTTGTCGTACATGTATAAAGCCACTGTCAGATATAGATCCCCACGCTTGCCTCAAGTATAACCCTTGTCGTACATGTATAAAGCCACTGTCAGATATCGATCCCCACGCTTGCCTCAAGTATAACCCTTGTCGTACATGTATAAAGCCACTGTCAGATATCGCTCTCCACGCTTGCCTCAAGTATAACCCTTGTCGTACATGTACATGTATAAAGCCACTGTCAGATATCGCTCCCCGCGCTTGCCTCAAGTATAACCCTTGTCGTACATGTATAAAGCCACTGTCAGATATCGCTCCCCACGCTTGCCTCAAGTATAAACCCTTGTCGTACATGTATAAAGCCACTGTCAGATATCGCTCCCCACGCTTGCCTCAAGTATAACCCTTGTCGTACATGTATAAAGCCACTGTCGGATATCGCTCCCCACGCTTGTTTTAAGTATAACCCTTGTCGTACATGTATAAAGCCACTGTTAGATATCGCTCCCCACGCTTGCCTCAAGTATAACCCTTGTCGTACATGTATAAAGCCACTGTCAGATATCGCTCCCCGCGCTTGCCTCAAGTATAAACCCTTGTCGTACATGTATAAAGCCACTGTCAGATATCGATCCCCCACGCTTGCCTCAAGTATAACCCTTGTCGTACATGTATAAAGCCACTGTCAGATATCACTCCCCACGCTTGCCTCAAGTATAACCCTTGTCGTACATGTATAAAGCCACTGTCAGATATCGCTCCCCACGCTTGCCTCAAGTATAACCCTTGTCGTACATGTATAAAGCCACTGTCAGATATCGATCCCCACGCTTGCCTCAAGTATAACCCTTGTCGTACATGTATAAAGCCACTGTCAGATATCGCTCCCCACGCTTGCCTCAAGTATAACCCTTCTCGTACATGTATAAAGCCACTTTCAGATATCGCTCCCCACGCTTGCCACAAGTATAACCCTTGTCGTACATGTATAAAGCCACAATCGGATATCGCTCCCCACGCTTGCCTCAAGTATAACCCTTGTCGTACATGTTATAAAGCCACTGTCAGATATCGCTCCCCACGCTTGCCACAAGTATAACCCTTGTCGTACATGTATAAAGCCACAATCGGATATCACCCGCACGCTTGCCTGAAGTATAACCGTTGTCGTACATGTATAAAGCCACTGTCGGATATCGCTCCCCACGCTTGCCTCAAGTATAACCCTTGTCGTACATGTATTTAGCCACTGTCGGATATCGCTCCCCACGCTTGCCTCAAGTACAACCCTTGTCGTACATGTATAAAGCCACTGTCGGAATTCGCTCCCCACGCTTGCCAGTCATCTATGTGAACGGCCTCAACTTAGTTCTCATCGCTTTCTATGTTGGCCCTAGTCGCGTACTAGTGACTTTCGCCAATAATGTATAACGTTAGTGGTAGTGGCAACAAAAAATAAAAATTGAACACCTTTGTTTTTTGCGCATTTTAAATATTTTAAAATATTTTAATTGTTCTTAGTTGTTAAATGTCACTCGATTTTACTGTTTCGCTTTCTCTGGTATCGTTTAAACCGAAATTGTCTGACAAATACCCAAATTAGATGCTTATAAAAATGTATTTTAGGGTCGACATATTTATAAAAATAAAAT
>NW_025779415.1:0-51275 GCF_021130785.1 Homalodisca vitripennis
GGGAGGGATCGGCCTTCCCCGAAGTTTTCAGCATAGACAGGTGAGAGCAGGACATAAACCCACCACCATGCTGCCTACCAACGTGATGTCATTTATGAAAAAGGTAAGTCAACAACTTGTGAAACTTACTTTCCTTATGACTGAGTAACTTTTAATTTTACATCTATAATCTGTTACTTGTATATCGTAATTTATAGATTATAATACTTTGCTCGGATTGGCTGACATATTAAAACACGTATATAAGAATCATAACCATAATTAACTTGTTATTTCTTTAACTTTCTACTCGTGATATGCCACGTTCACTTTGATCGGAACAAAAATCTGTAATAATTATACAGGGTGTCCCACGAGTAACCTGACAAAACTTCTCAGGTGGTTTCCTCTAATAAAATAATGGAAAAAGTTCACATAAACATATGTCTGGAGACGCTTTGTTAGCAAGCTACGGCTAGCGAAAGATTTCGCCCCAATTTTCTAGGAAAGCTCAGAAATAAAGCCAAACTGATATTTTATGGCTTAAAGATAGTTGGATTTTATGTAAAATGAACCGAACAATTGAATAAAATACGTCTCAGACCTGTAAGACCACCCATTTCTGAATTATCAGATAAAGTTTACAAAATTCAGTCTAGACAAACATGCTTTGTTTAGAATTGAAGTACATTAACTTCATTAAATAGGTAATAAACACGCAAAATTTTAACGAAATAATTTTAGAAAATTTAATTTCGAAGAAAGTAATGTAAAATGGGCTGATAACAAAACACATGCAAAGTTTAAAATAAATAAAACAAAAATAATTGCTTAATTAATTAAATGAACACATACGAATAAAACGCAGAAAATGCAATGTATGATTATTAAATGAACATTATTCGTAGAAACAAAACAAAACACCCACACATTTAAATTATATATTTACTATATATATGTTGAGTATTCTCTTTCGATAAAAAACTGAGTAAGAAACTCATCCTACTTTGTGTCGTACAAGCACTTCTGCGCATTTTCCGGAGAGACAGAATGTTCAGGATGAGTAATGATACGTAGATTGGGGATGCGATAAACGCCACCTGTTCAGATCCCATGGTACAGCCGCCATGAGGAGGGGCAGTGTGCTCTGTCTTAGTCATATCATCTAAGAGGATGGAAAGGACTTCTTTTTTTCAATTTTCTAGAAGTCGAAGCAGGCTCGGGGAAAGCATTCCTTTACATATAACACTAAGGGGTAAGTTCAGTCCAATAAAACATCCTCCGCAGTAAGATCTATCGATCAATCCTTAACTCCTTATCCTCAATATCTCACGTTTGTAATTAGTGATCGTTTGGGTTGGACAGATATACGCCAACCATCGGCGTTTGCTGTACCTAGTGATGGTTCTACTGAAAGTAATAAATCAGATAGAGGTGAACTCCCTGGGAATCATATATTTCTTGGTAACTCAAAGACAATATTTGTGTCAGGTACAGTATGAGCATATTGTATACTTCAATTTTTACATGAACACCGCAACAAGTTTTATCTTTTCCCTTTATATATAGATATAGTAGAGGGTAGTAGATGGTAATAATTTGAGAACTGGGAGACGATCTTTTAATCTGTAAATGATACGTTCAAGGCACAAACGCTCTATCAGTGTTACAAAAGTTTGGACTATACACAAGAATGCCATGAACATTTTACGGAACGAATGTTTACCGAGAAAAGTTACCGAATGATTTCGAAACCGAGCGGAGGTGACTTATCAAAACCGCGTTTACATAGCCATATAGACATATATCAGAGATACTTGGAATTCAATAATATATTGCAGCCCATTAACCTTCTGTATACAAAATATGGATATATAATCTATTTTTTGAGGTATGCGTCGGGGTATGTGCATTTCTTATTACAGCTATGATGGATCTAGCTAGAGAGGTCTTTTAAGAGATACCAGACCCCGTCAGGTTTTTTGTATAGACTGAGATTACTCAGAGGCATAGTACTAGATCCTAGGAAATATCAGAAGTGAAGGCTAGTAGTAGGAGCTATCAAAATTAGAGTTGTCCTACAACATATAGTTACTGTGAAGTAATAAGATCACATACATAGGGAGGTACTACAGACCATGTGTAATTTCTTTTAATAACCTGGAAAAATATGATTAGGGCTCCTATAGGTTAGATAGTTCCATAATATGGACGCCTCTTGCGACTGGATGGCTCCAAGAGATAGGTCAATCTACGGATTAAGGTCAGTTAGATTCCGATGATAAACCTAGATGCCTTTCTAGGTTTATCTACAGACTATTATGCCCATCAACCAAATGCTGCAAAGGATAGTGGGTTCCAATGGTTGGAATTTATAAAATGCTAGAGAAGTAAGCCTCCAGCCGAGAGACTCGAAGAGAGACGAGAAGATCTTTAGGCAATAAGACTCCTAGAGAGGCCATGTGATCCACGATCTCCAGTCTTTCAACGATCGATTGTTACAGATGTTAGATGGCACTAGATATTCATCCGGTAAATAAATATAGAGATCCGGTGGAATCAAATTTATGGATACCAGGTTAATTTTCCTACGGACATAGGCCCTTCATAAGTAAGAATCCTTCATTGACAGTGAGGTGAATCCAGACATATTGGACGCAAGAGGCTAGATAAACATTACCACTGGTAGTAAAATTTGAGGAGTATCCATTATAATGTGTAGGCTAAAAGCTAGTTTCAGGTCCCTTATAAGGTTGTTCATATTATGTCCGGAGGTCAGAGATTTTAAAAAGTTCGGTTTGTTTAGAGCCTGGCAAAAGATTTTCAAAATACCGAGTCTATAAAGAGCTGCAATTACAATCTGACTTAGTATTGTCATTTGTGAACGATCGGCACGTGTTTATGTTCAAGATCAGCAATTTTTTTATAGGTTCAAAGACACTCCATTAAAACAAAATTTCCTAACTATCTGCTTTTACAAAACCATTTAATTATCTCTGTAAATGTAACACAATGAAAGAATCCAAAGCAAAGAACTAGCTTAGAAATGTCGTATACAAATGATGGAGAGAGGAAAAACTATACTGATTAGGGACTGATTAGGAACTGCATTCAGTGTGATTCTAGAATTGCATCAACTCCGAGAGAAATTAGCAGCAGTTCCTTCCAGCGCTGGCTGCTCTAAATAAATAATTTAATCTCTTCAACTGAGCTTTCATTTCATTTAATATATAATGACAGTAGCTTGAGACTGACTTGCTTTTGCTTTTATAACAACACAAACAAAAACTGACATTGAGGTAAATGTGATTAGCGAGTTTTATATTTGTCCTGAAATGAACTAGAAATAGTAACATAGTAACTAATGGAATCGCATTTATGAAACAATAGCCTCAATTACTTTTTAAAATCTACTCTCAGATTAAAATTTAGATACGCGGTTTTTTAAATTTAACTGTAAAGTAACCAGTAGTGCCACCCCGCGCCGCCATCCTGTATGAAAATTTGATTTTAATTGGGTCACAAATTTGCGAAGTATGAATTTTATTGAAGTTGCAGTTTCATTAAAAAGTTGCAAAACTTGCTTTTGTTTTATGTACATAAAGACTGCAAGTTATTGTTTGTAAATTATTTTTTTATTTGTCTACACGTATAAATAATCAAGCTAAATTTTAATAATTTCTCCCTTATCGTAGCTCTACTGGTTAAATTGTGGTTAACTTTCAAATTCGATATCCGAGGAGAAGTCACAGACTTGTATAAATGAATGTATGATTGAGTATCCTATATTGTTTTATTAAAAGGTCAGAGTTAAAAATGTACAGAAGAAAACGCACGTAGTTTACTATCAAAGCTATAATAGATTATTTTTTTAGGAAAAAGTTATGCTAAATGTTCTATATTTATAATTAATACTAGTCTAAATTAGCATTATAAATTATCTACAAATTTCAATCCTGTATTTCTTTATTATTTACTTATTAACGTTATTTCACGTTTATCCTATAGTAAAGACGGTTTTATTGCGTAAAAAAATATCAAATAGCTTTCCTATCTCTATATTCCTTATTACTTTTTTGAAGTAAAACTGATGGAAAGGATTTTGTTCTTGCCGATAATTTATAGCAACACCATAAATGAATGGATCAAGTGCGTGGTTATGTTAATTAATTCCTGGTTAGTGAGGCATCCTGGCTGTAAAAAGGCCATCTGGGGTCGTCTACGGGGGAGGGAGGGGTGGCGGCAAAATGGCGGCGCAACAGGTTCGTATAGGAGATAAGGGCACTTGTTGCACTTTAGTTGATTATTTATGGCACGATTTGTAAACATATGCCGACTTTACCATTTTCACCATTATTTTCCAGTTCTTATCTGGATGCCGGTCAGTGCGGTCGATTCTTATCTCTGCTAATTAACCTGTTCTGCCGTGTCGCCGCTTGTACTTATAAGTGTATCCGCGTGATATTATTAGTTTAGCCATTTCAAATTTGTTATTTATATTTAGTTATTTCAAACATTTGCATACTAATTTCATTTAATTTCTTATAATTTTGTAATCTAAACATGGCGGTCTGTACTAAGTGTGCTGTTCAAGTTGACAGCGCTCATATGCTTGTGTGTGCAGAATGCAAAGGGGTTTTTCATCCCAGTTGTACACGCTTGGAGTGTATAGATAATTTCAAAAAACTTTCGACACGAAAACGTGCAGGATGGAAGTGCGATGCATGTGCAACGGAGACTGATTCGGTGGTTAGCCAAGACGGTCGGATGGAGTCGGAGCTTTCTCTGGCTTCACTGATGGAAGCGTTCCAGAGTATGGGAAAGGAACTAGGGGCGAAGATAACCGGTGTCAAGACTAGTGTGGATAGTGTGCAAGAACAGTTGGTAGGCGTAAATAATACCATTGGAGTCATTCAAACCACCCTGAACAACATGGTTACGGAAAATGAGCACAGGAAGTCTGAATTAGCTGCACTGAAACAAGAAAACCATGAAATGCGGGAAGAGATGGCAGACCTACATCAGCGAGTGCGTGAAATTGAACAATATTCGCGTAAAGGACAATGTGGAGATAGTGGGAGTGCCCTTGACACGTGGTGAGGACATCTATAGTGTTTTGGAAAGACTCGCTAAGGTGTTAAACATACAGTTCGACAGCCGACATGTGTCCGTGGTGCATAGGCTTCCACTGAGAAGTAACCAGGAACACCCCAACATCGTAGTTAAATTTGTTCGGCGTGAGGAAAAGTCAGCCTGGATCCGTGCAGCAAGGGAACATCGCAGAAGACTCACTGCTTCAGTACTGTATGAATCTTGGTCCTCAACTCCAGTATTCATCAATGAGCATCTCACACCTCACTACAAGGCCGTCCTTGGCAGGGCTAGGCGGCTGGTCAAGGAGAAGAGGCTCGCATTTGCCTGGACCAGGGATTGCCGAGTGTATGTGAAGAAGACGTCTCAGCCCGACAGCCCAGTTACTCTACTCCGCTCCCTGGACGACCTGGAAACACTGGTGAAGTGTTGAAACCATTCAAGGTCACTTCATAAAATTCAAATCGTTAAGATTGATATATGTCCTATTTTATGTATAAACCTTCTATTTTTTTAAATTTGTTTATGGTCTAAGACAACCATAAAACGAAAATTATAAATTATTCCGTTATAAATCCAATGAATTTGCTTTCCTATCTTTTATTTATTTTGTTTCTATATAGGTTTAGAAATTTATTATATATCATAAAAATTCACTTTAACTAAAAGTACAACAATTGTTTTAAAGTTATTTGCTATTAATAACGTAATTGAATTGGTATATATTTTATATTTCAAATTAAACAAATTATTCTATTTCAATATTTTATATTAAATTGCGTGCAATATATTTACCAGTAGCTTATGTATAAATAACCCAAATATTTGTATATACAGTCTATGTTTGGATATCATTATAACTTTAATCTTAACTCCCAACATGAATTACTTCATTTTAATACTCGTATATTTCTTATTGTAAGTATTTTTAACTACTGTAATTATGGCTATATTTCCGTAGAATGGTTTTTGTTTGTTAATTCCACTTACTACCATTTTAAGGATTGTGTTATTCTCAAACGTTATTCTATTAAAGATACATTTTTGTACATTACTATTACAAATACATGCTCTATTTTCAATGCGCCTACGGTCATATATTATCATTCAAGGAATAATGTTTGATCTTTTGTACATTTAAGGTAATTATTAGTTTGATTTGTCATTTATTTTGTTTGTATACTCTTAAAAATTAAGTATCAACTTTCTATTACTACTATATGAAGCAAAATGATTTTTGGTTTTTATTCCTTTGTAGTAAATATTATATTTTGTTGTTAGTAAATATTACTTACAGAAACTGACAGAATTTTGTTTTCTCATGTGCAATACATCTCATTTTATTTATTTACAAACTATTTAATAATGCTGTAGTCTATACTGTTTGTTTTAAGCACATTTCACTTTATTTTATTCTAAAATGGTGGCATTTTTATACCATACCTATGTATTATTAATATGTAAATGCGCGCGCTTGAACATGATATAGTTTAAATCTATAAAAAAATGTTAAATAACAATATATCCAAGCATGACACGGCAGACGGTGTAGCGGCTGATGAACAGCGACGCGCGACTGCTTGACAGATTAGATCACTACAGACAAGTATACTGCGAACAGTTCGACTCACACATACAGGTTACACAACACTTTAAACAATTCATACAAAGAATGGCTTAGCATAATTCATTTCAACATTAGAAGTTACCACAAAAAATATTGACAGTTTAATAATTTTAATTTACAGCTTGAACGTTAAATTTGACATTATTGTGCTTACGGAGGCCTGGGTTGACAGAGATAGGACCTTGGTAGCACTGGACGGTTATGACGTACACAGCACAGATAACAACTGGAATAGGAATGATTGTTTATATAAGGAGTGAATTGAGTGGAGTGACTAAACAGATTACTTTGGGAGAGGCAACTGGACTGCAGGTGGACTTTGACTGTGACGGTAGACACTGGAGGGTACTGGGGGTGTACCGCAGTCCGACTATGAACTGTGACTTGTTTTTGGAGGAACTTCATAACTACTACTCGCTTACTTCTAACGATATGGCTCATATGTTCGTAGGAGATACCAATATTGATATTTTAAACAATAATAATGACAGAAAAGACTTATATTTAAACATACTATACGAAGCTGGCCTTACAAAATGTATTAACAAACCGACTAGAGTGACTGACCAATCTAGTACTTGCATTGACCATATATTTATCAAACACTCTGACTATAGTGTCGTGACTGCGGGTGTACTGACCACTGACCTGACCGACCACTACGCCGTGTTGGCCGGGGTGGAGCGTGGGGCCCCCGTGCCGGCACTCACACTGATACTAAGAGTACATACCTAGACCAACAGGAACTGCACCGTCTACTGGAGACTCAGTCGTGGGAGCATGTTCTTGTTCAGCAAGATGTTAATAAGTGCTGTGACGCATTTTTTGAGGTTTTCGAGGATTTAAAACAGCATTCTCAAAAATTTAAAAGACAGAGTAACCGCAATCAGAGACTTAAACCATGGATTACAGCAGACCTAATTAGTGCGATTCGAAAGCGAGATAAATTAAGTAAGACATTAAAAAAGCAACCATTTAATACTACATTAAAAAATTATTATAACTATTTCAGAAACAATCTTTCAAGGGAAATTAAATTAACGAAAAATAATTACTACAAAGAACAAGTTTTAAAATCATCGAACAATCCAAAAATGTTCTGGAAGATAATTAGCGAGATAAGTGGTGCATCGCAAGCAAAATCTGCTTTTCCTGTTCAAAATTTCGCCACTGTGGCAGACACCGGGGGTGGGAGAACCGTAGCCGTGGCTAACTCTTTCAATGATTTTTTTTCACAAGTAGGGCAGAGTTTGGCGAGTAAGTTGCCGCGGCCTGTCGGTCCGCCCCTTGTAGATGACGCAGTGTATCGAACTGAGCATGTGTTTCAGTTGGAGCCGGTCACCGACAGCCAGGTGGAGAAGTGCGTGGCTGAGATGCGCGGTGGCTCTGCTCCTGGATGTGACGATTTTCTTTCTAATACCTTAAAAAATAATATTGCACATTTTCTTCCTCCTCTCAAACATTTAATTAATCTTAGTCTAACTTCTGGCATTTTCCCCGAAAGATTTAAACTGGCTAAAGTTATTCCGTTGCACAAGGGAAACAGCAAATCGGACACGAACAACTATAGACCTATCTCCTTGCTTAGTGTAATCGGTAAAGTGCTTGAGAAATGTGTAAAAAAACAATTTCAAAATTATTTAGAATCCAACAACTTAATATCGGAATTACAATTTGGTTTTAGACAGAGAACAAATACTTCAGACGCCTTTTTTCAAGATTAATAAACAAATAATGCATTTACTAAATGAACATTTTAAAATTCTCTTAGTTTTCGTGGACTTAGCTAAAGCCTTCGATTCAATTGACAGAAATTTGTTGATTAATAAATTAAAATATGTTGGTGTAAGAGGAATTGCATTACAATGGTTCGAAAGTTATTTAACTGATCGGAAGCAATTTGTAACAATAAATAATCGAAATAGTAGTCCATTGGAAGTAAATTATGGCGTTTGTTCAAGGAAGTACACTTGGCCCATTACTCTTTCTCGTTTATATAAACAACATAGTAAAGCTAAATATTACTGGAATGTTACAACTGTTCGCTGATGACACAGTAATTGTTTTCAAAGGAAGAACCTGGCAAGAAGTTTTACCAGGTTGCTTCGAACGAGCTAACGCAAATACAACATTGGTTTCTTTCTAACATTCTAACCGTGAACGTCAGTAAAACAAAATTTTTACCAATCGCATTAAGGAATGTGAGTGAGCCACCCGCGGAGCTGCAATTAGTACTGCACTCATGCGGCGATTCAGTTAACACCGCCTGTCACTGCCAGCCTATCGAGAGGGTGGACCAGTACAAGTACCTAGGTATAATTATTGATAAAAAACTTAGATGGGAACCTCACATTAATTATTTAAAAACCTAAACTTAGAAAAAATGATATACGTATTTTACCAATTAGGGCAAATTTTAAATTATAATGAATTAAAAACTGTCTATTTTGCATATGTTCAGTCTATTTTACAGTATGGAATAATAGCGTGGGGAGGGGCGTTCAAAACTATCATTGATCCATTAAATGTTATTCAGAAATCTATACTCAAGGCAGCTCTAAATAAACCTAAACGTTTTTCATCAAATCAGTTGTTCATAGAATCAGATATTCTCACGATCCGTCAGTTGTATATTAGGAATGTGATGGTCTACACCTATAGGCACAGGGAGGCGGTACTAGGTCGAACTACTCACAGCTACTCTACCAGGACCGCTGTGGGGGGTGGTGTGCGGGCTCCTGTCATCGAGATGACTGTGAATCTGACGAACGCATACTACGTGGCGAGTACATTGTACAGGCGCCTGCCTCCAGTGATAAGGGACCTGCGGGCCGAACCAGCTGGTCTGTTCAAACGACTGATTACTACCTGGCTGCGGATGATCGGCTCTGATAACGCTGAGTCTCTCCTCACTCCCACTTACCGTTATTAACTACATTTACTATAACTACTTTCAGTTGCTGTGCCGTCGTGTCAGCATGTACAACATGTTCAACCGCTTGCTTAGATATTTTTGTTTTCGTAACTTTTATTTATTTTATTTTGTGGGACTGATTGTGTGAGCTGAATTTTATTTATTGTATGGATTTAAAAAAAGTCTGTTCTACTAAAATTGTTGTAAATAAGAGCTCGCCGTCACGCACAGGCCTCGGCCCATGTGACGGTATTTTCATAATAATAATCATGTGATTGTAATCATTGCATATTTGAAAATAAAGAGTAATTTGATTTGATTTGATTTGATTAGTGTAATTCCAATCTGTGAGCTCTTTACAGGGGTGGATTTTTACTTTCAAATCTATTTTTCAGGATATATCAAAGAATATCTGGGGAACATTGAATGAATTAAAAAAAATTACTGTTTAGTACATCTACAATTGTAATTAATTTAAAGAGGTGCGTCCGTATGATTACTATTAGATAACGTACTTGATATGGTCTTTTCGTGTGCCTACGTATGTCTTTGTTGAAAAAAATAATGTCTTAGAATTTTAATTCATATTTTGATATTTAAACTTTGTTTTAAAAACATTGTAGTACGGATAAAATTGTTGCCACTTTATTGGCTGAGCTTTAGCGAAGCCTATAACTTTATAGGCTCAATAATTTAATTTATGTCTGCCTGTCTGTCTGTCCGCACGAAACCTCGAAAACGAAATGACCTATAGATTTGAAAGTTTACATGAAGCTTCATGTTTATATGAACAAAACTGAGTTAGACTATGGTGCATGTCACTCCACGGGATTTGGCTGAGCGGTAACAAATATTTTATATTGGTCTTATGGGTAAATATGATGGTAACGAGAAAGTAGAGGTATAATACAAATTTAAATGCAAACTAAATACAATCACATGAGGTACGAGCAATTTTAAACAATGGAAATTCAGACTTAAAAGTCTATTGTAAGATTTGATTTCAACACTTTGGTTACAGATTGGTGTTATTGGATTTTTGGTACTAACCTCCCCTATCTCACTTAACATTTTACTTTCATAACACTGTTATGAAACCTAACTTAATGGATATAAATGAATATATCATATGGGAAGATATCCCGAGAAAGATTCAGTCGTACCGTTATTTTACAAAGTCAAAGACGGTAAGGCATGCGGTATTAGTTTAGGTAAAAGGTACCTTTTACCGTACCGTTATATTTGAGATGAATCTTAATTTCTTCATACAAAAAAATATGCTCTGTGACGGCGCATGTTTAACCATGGAATTTGACTGAGTATAATTTAGTGTCAATTTCTTTTCTGTATGATTGTATGAATGTTTATGTGTCTACAGGACATCTCGAGAATGAAATCAGGTATAGATCTGAAGTTTGGCTGCAACCTGAGCGAAGCCTGATATGAGAAACGGAGTGTGGATGGCGTATTCCTACTTTATTTGAAATAATTTAGTTGATTGTTTTATTGATTAATACTTTAAACCATCTTGTTCCTGTTTATTATTGAATATACTTTAAGTGCATTTAAAAATCATTGAATTGGCTTCTAATTTTGGAGAACATTACCAGAGTTTTAAAAAGTGTATATTTTTGAGAACTATTTGCATCCGACGAAAGATTTAAGATTCCAAGATTCCATTTAAAAGATTCCACGAAACACTTTGAAAAGTTTCCAATTTAAAATAAATTCAAAATTCGAACAACATTGTAAGTTTTTTCCCCGCCGACTTGGTAATTCCAAGAGATAGCAGTTATAAGAAGACAGGGGTTTTGACAGGAGGGGAGGAAAACAATAATGCTGGTTGACAAGACAGACGCAAACGATGGTAACGATATGAGCGGGGTTTGTACTCAGTAGGGAGGCCAACATGTGTGATATGACAGCCTGTCACTTGCTGAGAGAGGCACCTGTTGCGGTGTTTTGATCTCGGTTAGGCCTACAAACCACACGCCAGTTCTCAGTTCATTGCATACTAGCTTACATCTACTCTCAGTTGTACATGACACTAGCTGTTTCCCGCAGCTTCCCACGCTTTACTTAAGCTTTACGTGTATGACCAGTTCTGGTTCAAGTGAATTATAGTTCCAACGCCGATGTAGAGTTTACCGTGTCGCTGCGATCAAGAAAATCTGTCAAAAGTGTATGTTTGTAGCCATTGTACACGTACACCAACTTTATTATAAAGTGGTCGTTCAAGCTTTAAGTTCAACCAGAAATTTATTTTCAAGAAAGCTATACATCACAACTTAACTCCTTTAAATAGTGTGTGACTATTTAATATATGTAACTGTATTGTAATTGTAGTTTATGATGTGCAGGTGCTTTGAAAATTAATTAGCAGCGTCGCCTGGTGGCCAGTTTCATCAATGGTCATAGCATATAAACCTTCTCCGTGGAAAAGCACATATACATACATATTTTAATAATGATCGGTCAAATAGTTTCAGAGTATATCAATGTAATATATACAAGCATCCTCTTATATATATATATATATAATATATATATATATATATATATATATATATATATATATATATTCTATAAATCACGTAATCTCCTATGTTATAGCCAAATAGAGATCATGTTTCATAGGATCTGACAGGTCAATAGAGTCCCTCCGTTGGATGTTGTGAATAAACTATACAATAACTTTAACAAACTAATAAATTAACTACTTCTTTAATTAATTAAAACATAGGTAATAAAATTATACTTTTAATATGCACATAAGACAAAATTAGTTATTATTACTAGTTATTGCTAATAAGTCCTAACATTTATTACACATAATCTCACTTTCATCCCTCTCCCAGTGTCACGGGCACAGCATCTCAGACCAAACCTGCCTCGGCTAACCGCTTAAGATACACATCTTTCAGTTTCAACACAAACTGGGAGTGGCTATCGATGAAAGTAATTGTTTAGGGAAGGGCATTCCACAACCTACAAGCCATTACATGACTTACTCTTATGGCTTACTCTTTTATGACTCGGGAGATCTACGTTATTTATTACGTTATTTACGTTAGTAAGGTTTGAGAAATATTTCTACTATATATATATATTTCAATAAACATTGAATCGCAAAAAGTACTTGCTCCACCGGGACTCGAACCGGCAAGTGAGAGATCCGGGTTCGAGTCCCGGCGGAGCAAGTACTTTTTGCGATTCAATGTTTATTGAAATAAATTAAATTCGGCTATTGCCATTTGTACAAATTTAATGAATATATATATATAAGCATATATTTATATACATATACACACACACAAACATATATATATATATACATATATAAATTAAATTTTTATAAATTGTAATAGCTAAATTTTATTTTAATAAACATTGAACTACAAATGTAACACACACACACACACACACACACACACACACACACACACACACACACACACACACACACACACACACACACACACACGCACACACGCACGCGCGCGCGCTCGTTTGTGGAGTTATATAAGTAGATATGAATGTAAGGGTTCTAGACCACTTTTGGGACAGTCAGAAAATCAATGTAAAATACTGTCCATTGAACAATAAAAAAATCTAAGAAATCTAACAGGAAACCACGAATGTAAAATACTGTCCATTGAACCATAAACAAATCTAAGAAATCTAACAGGAAACCACGAATGGAAAATAACCGAATCTATAGCTGTTTTACTGTTCATTGTAGGCTTCTACATTTATAAGCTGTTTTAATGAAAAAATCCAGAAATCTTCGAAATCTTTATTCCACGAAGTTAATTGTAACACAGTCTTTATCTTTAATAGTCTTCTTTCCAGTAACAACCAAGTGTAATTTTTCATTTTTGTTCAATTCTTTAATCTTTTTTTCATCCAAAACAGTCAAAAATCTGTTCGGTAAGTGTACTTTATAATCTTCCAACTCGGCAATTATTGTAAACCCGAATTTATCTTTCATTTTCTCCAGATTCAAAATTTTGTATTTCTTATTTTCTTCTAATTCTATTAATCTCTTGTATTCTTTGAACTTTAAATCACCAACCTTATTCAACTCTTGTAACAGCGCCATTTACATAGAAAAAAATTAATACTTCTACACTTTTAAGGTGAAAAATCAACACTATACTTCCAAAATACACAAAAAACCGGGGTTTTGACCCTAAAAACACGGTTTTTAGGGTCAAAACCACAGCTCTTAAGGTGCATATACTAGAGTTTTTTGAAAAATCCTGAAAATCTACTGAATTTCTCTAATTATTGCGAATTTTTAGCTTTAAAGTTGATAATGTGAACGATATTTCTCGAAAATTCTGTTGTAAATATATTAAAATCTTAATGAAAAATCTTGGAAAAGTTAAAGAAAAAAATATTGAAAAAATAGTATTATAGAATTTAAATTACCCCCTACAAACCAATATAGTAATAAAAGTACTTTTATTACTATAACTATACTATTTTTTCAATAATTTTAAGTCTTAGTTTACAGATTTTTCTATAATAAATAGAAGAATCTACAGCTGTTTTACTACAATTTTGTGCTGATTTGTGTAAAATTCTAGTAAAATTCTCCACTTTTCAAAGTGTTAGTTAAACAAATTTTTCTTCTTTAAATAGAAGAATCAAAGGCTGTTTAACCATAAATTGTGCTGATTTTTATCAAATTTTGATAAAAATCCTTAGAAATCTACTGAATTATTGCTATTTTTCAGCTTAATAAAAAGATATTTCACTAAATAGTAAAAACTTGGCACATTCAAATTTTCCCTATTTAAATGGAGAGGAAAAAGATATCCTGCCCGTACTGCAAAAAAGATGTTTTCGAACATCATTTTACCCGACATTATAAGTCAAAAAATCATCTAAAAAACAAAGAACTTTATGAGAAAGAACTAAATTATTTGAGGAATTGGGCTAAAGAAAATCAAATTGTCGATCATGAAAAGATGTACAATATAGAAAAATTGCGTGAACTAAAGAAAAATTTTAAGGAAATTAAAAAAGATCTCAATCTATTTAAAGATGAAAAAATTCAATCAATCGCTGAGAAATTGTCCATTGAAACAAACGATAAAACTAAGTCTGAAATGATCGAAGAAATTGACAAAACTCTTAATGAGAAACCCGAAAATATCATTGATGTAGAAGTTTTATCCTCAATACACGGTCTTTTCAAGCAATACATTTTAACAAACTTGAACGATAATTCCATGTCAATTTACAAATATCTTTCTATTTTGCGCCCGGAAATTAAAAGTTTAATCGAAAAATTTCAAGAAAATGTTAAAAATAGTAAAGGATATCTCTCTTTGGAATGCGAATACGAAAGAACTTTAGTGAACGGTGAAACACAAACTTGTCCAATGTACTTTACTATAAAAGCAGACGAAATCTTTGACATAAACGACTTTATTACTAAGCAATTTAATAAATTAACACATCGAGAACAGACAAATCATCCAAATCGAGGTTCTGGATGGACATTAAAACGCTGTAAACAACTGATTTTGAGCCTTAATAAACACGAATTTATGAACGCAGGATCATATATCGATTTACCAAAGAAAATCAAAGATAAGAAAGCTTGTATAAATATCAAAAATAAAGATGATTATTGCTTTATTTATTCTATCCGATGTGCTATTGAAAAACCAGAAACTCATGTAGACAGAGCAAAACAATATGAAAAATTTGTAAATGACGAGATATTTTCTGGGTTCGACTATCCTATGTCTTTAAAAGATATACAATTATTTGAAAAACGAAGCAGTAAAGCAAAGTATAATTATCCGAAAATGTCTGTAAATGTCTATAGTTTTGATGAAAAACTCAATATTGTTCCGTTGCAAATTTCAGAAGTTTATGACGCCAAATTAGAAATCAATTTATTGTATGTAAAACAAGATGAAAAATCTCATTATGTTTTGATAACAGATTTAAACAAACTTGTATTTTCTCAGTTATCTAAGTGTAAAAATAAAAAATTTCTATGCAGAAGATGTTTAAGCCATTTCTACAAATCTGGAGATTTAACAGATCATTTAGAAATTTGTAAGCAACATGAAGTTTGTAAACCAGTTATGCCGTTTCCTGGTCAAACAACTAAATTTACTAATTATCAAAAGAAGTTTAGCCATCCGTACGTTATTTATATGGATTTTGAAAGCATATTAGAGAAGATTCCCACATGCAAAAAACAATCCGCAAAAATCGATCACAACCAAGATTCAGAAGCATATTCCATATGGTTTTACTCTATACTTAGTGTCTAATGTGACCAATCGTATGTACAAGCCGATATGTTATCGAGCAAAAAATGAAGAAGATTTGCCAAATGTTCCTGCAAAATTGTTTGAAGAACTTAATAAATTATCGAAATACATAGCTAAAAAGTATAATTCTAAGAATAAAATACCTATGAAATTGACTGAAGAAGAAGAAATTTCATACCAAAATGCAAACGTTTGTCATATTTGCGAATGTGATGGTTTTGATAATCAAACAAGAAAAAAAAGTACGAGATCATTGTCATTTAACAGGTAAATTTAGAGGTGCTGCTCATTTATCTTGTAACTTGAATCTCAAATTTCCTCAAAATATTCCCGTTTTCTGCCACAATATGTCATGTTACGATACTCATTTGTACATAAAAGAGTTGGCAAAACAGTATGGTAATGTTGATTTGATCGCAAACACAGATGAAAAAATATATAAATTATTCAGTAAATTCAGGATATGGGTATGAGTTTGAAGATGATAAACCAAGAAAGTTCATCAAGTTTTCTTTCGTAGACACGTTCAGATTTATGGCATCGTCTATTGAAAAGTTAGCTAAAAACCTCAAAAAAGATGATTTCAAACATACAAATCATTTTATACAAGATGGTCTGAACGCAATTCTAGATAGACAACCAAATGACGAAGAAGAAATCTTTAAAATTCTATCTGGAAAAGGCATATTTCCTTACGAATTTATCGACAGTATTGAAAAACTTGATTACATAGAAGAATTGAGAATTCAAGATTTCTATTCACTTTTGACAGACGAGAGCATATCTGAGAAAGATTTTCAACACTACTTAAATGTATGGAACAAATTAAAAGTAAAAAATCTAGGAAATTACTCCGATCTCTATAACATTCAAGATGTTCTATTGCTCGCTGATATCTTTGAAAATTTTAGGAATATTTGTTTGAATTGCTATAAACTTGATCCAGCACACTATCTAACAGCTCCCAGTCTTGCATGGGATGCTATGTTAAAATTAACGAATATAGAATTACAATTAATTAGTGATTATAATATGTATTTGATGATCGAAAAAGGTATTCGCGGAGGCATTTCTCAATGTATTAAACGATATGTGAAAGCAAATAACAAATATTTAAAAGATTTTGATAAGACAAAGCCCGAAAACTATTTGTTGTACGTCGATGCAAACAACCTTTATGGGTATGGACTTATGCAAAATTTACCATATAACGAAATCAAGTGGATGGATCCTAAAACTTACACAACTGCAGAATGGAAAGAAACAATTTTGGAACTCACTGGCGACGAAGATTATGGCTATATTCTCGAAGTCGATCTAGAATATCCGAAGAATTTACATGAAAATCATAAAGATTTGCCTCTTGCTCCAGAACATTATAACAACAAACTTTGCACAACTCTACTGGATAAAACTGAATATGTTGTTCATTCGAGAAATTTGAAATTCTATCTGGAACAAGGAATGGTGTTAAAACATGTGAATAGAGTTATTGCATTCGATCAGAAGCCTTTTATGAAAGATTACATTGATTTTAATACTAGTATGAGAACCAAAGCTACAAGCGACTTTGAGAAAGATTTTTACAAGCTGATGAACAACTCTGTTTTTGGAAAATCTATGGAAAATGTGAGAAACAGATGTGATATTAGACTAGGAAATGAAGAATTTTCAATGAAACAAGCTAAGAAAACAAATTTCAAATGCTTTAACATCTTTGACGACAACTGTATAGCGAGTCACATGTACAAGCAGAAAGTTAAATTTAACAAGCCAATCTACATAGGTTTTTCAGTTCTTGACCTTTCAAAATTGTTAATGTACGAGTTTTATTACAACAAATTAAAGAAGTTTGATCCAGATTTGAATCTGTGTTACATGGACACAGACAGTTACTTCCTAGAATTGAAACGTGATCCTTACAAAATTATTAAAGAAAATATAGATGATTTCGATACGAGCGATTATCCAAAAGATCACGAATGTTTCGCTACTAAAAACAAGAAGGTAATAGGGAAATTCAAAGACGAACTAAATGGGGAAATCTTAGAAGAATTTTGTGGTTTGAGGTCAAAGATGTACTCGTACAAATATCTAGACAAAAATCCAGTTAGGTGTAAAGGAATTAAGAGAAGCGTTGTAAATAAAACAATAAATATCGAAAACTTGAAGAGATGTTTGTTTGAAGATAAAGAAGAATTTAGAGAGATGACAGTAATCAAAAGTTATAAACATGATTTGTATACCATCACCATAAACAAGCTGGCACTGAACGCTAAAGATGATAAGAGAAATGTCCTAGAAAATAAGATCGATACAGTACCGTATGGATATAAAGGCGAAGCAAAATCTAATATATTAGATGAGTTAAATAAACTTGGAAACTTTGACATGTAAATGGAAGATGATTTGATTCACTGCCACAAATGCAAGAAAAAAACGAAAAATATAGATTCAAAAATCGTTCAAACTCAAAACGGGTTGTATAGAATTGCTGCAAAATGTTCAAAATGTAAGACAAACAAGAGTAAGTTTATAAAGAATCCAAATCCAAAACCTGTTAAGCAAGAATTGAAGACTAAAGATGAGATAGAGATTGAAGCTCGAGAAATTCATGCACCAGTACGAAAAAAGTTTAAAAAGAGAAAAATTATAACTTTAGGAATTGACGATTTATGGGCAGCAAATTTAGTTATAATGTCTAACTATTCGGATCAAAATGATGGATTCAAGTATATGTTAAATGTTATTGATACTTTCTCAAAATATGCTTGGTCAAGAGCTATCAAAAGAAAAAACGGTAAAGATGTTTCAAAAGCCTTCGAAGATATAGTAAAAGACGCGATAAAGATCAATCACAAATCTCCAAACCTACTTCATACAGATAAGGGTTTAGAGTTCAAAAATAAAGAATTTAACGAAGTTTTGAGGAAATACAACATTAAGATTTATCATACTGAAAACGAAGAGAAATCAAGTATTGTAGAGAGATATAACAGAACTCAAAATGAGAGAATGAAAGTAATTTTTGAGATTAATAAAAACTTTAAATGGATCGATATTCTTCAAAAAATCGTAAAGAAATATAACGATACTGTTCATAGCACAATCAAAATGAAGCCTAAAGACGTAGATAAAGATGCAGAAAAAGAGTTATTAGAGTCGGTTTTTTAAGTATGTTCCACCAGAAATTCACACGAAAACTAAATTTAAAGTCAATGATCATGTAAGAATTGTTAGTAAAAAACAAACATTTTCGAACAAATATAAGAACAATTGGTCAAGAGAAATCTTTGTGATTTATCAAATTAATAACACAGATCCTGTAACTTATAGTATAAAAGATTTAAATAATGAAGAAATAACCGGAAAGTTTTATGAATATGAATTGAGAAAGTCAAAGATTTTTTCTATATAAATGGAGGCCCAAAAGAAATGTTCAATGTGCAAAGAATTAAAAGGTTTTGAAGAATTTTATAAAGATAAGAGTAGAAAAGATGGAATTATTTATAATTGTAAAGATTGTTATAGGAAGTATCATAAAGAGCTGTATGATAAAATAGAAAAATTAACTTTGGAAGAGAAAGAATGTCTTAAATGTAAAGAAACTAAAAAAATTTCAGAGTTTAATAGTGATCACTATAGTAGAGATAAGAAAGACTCATATTGTAAAGATTGTGTAAAGAAGAATCACCATAGATTATATTATGAAGATACTCAATGTGAATGTGGAAGAACTATAAAATGGTTAAATAATTATCAAAAACATTTACAAACAAAATATCATAATTCAAGAGTTTAACATTTTCATCGTGTAATAATTTGTTCTATATAAATGGAGTCTCAAAAGAAATGTACAAAGTGTCAAGAAGAGAATAGAAAAGACTGTTATTGTAAGGAATTATATGATAAAATGAACAAATTAACTTTAGAAGAGAAAAAGTGTTACTTTTGTAAAGAAATTAAAAATATTTCTGAATTTAGTAACTGGCAGTATAGTAAAGATAGAAAAGATGCTTTTTGCAAAGATTGTGCTAAAAAAATTTTCAGCGAAAGTTATAAAAACGAAATGCCTTGTGAATATGAAAAAAGAATTCTACGATGGTTACCTAGTTATGCTAAACATTTACAAACAAAATATAATAAATCGAGAGTTTTTAGTAAAATTTAGAAACATTTTCATCGTGTAATTTAGATATTCTATAAATCAGTCGAGATTCTGCCATATTTGTAGTAAAATGATTTCCGTTGTATAAAATATTCAAAGATTCTTTCATTTGGTTATACAGATTGATAGAATTTGGTTCGTCATCAATGAACAAAATCTCTAATTCAGGATAATTTATTTTTAGATGTTTTAATCGGTTTGGTATTTCTCGTTTCTGAGCTCTGATAACGTAATAAGGATATTCCCACATGTGATTCTTCTTAATTAATACAAAAACATGGTGTTTTTTCTTAGCAAAATCTTTACAAACAAGGTCTGGTTTCATTAAGTCAATTTTTACACTTTGTTTTGCGATTATTTCCGTTTTTATTTCATCTTTAATTTGCAAGTGTTTAACTTCGTCCTCTAAATATTTAATCTTGTTTTCAAGTTTGTACTCACCAAATTTACGAATGCTTGGTAAAACATCTCTCGTAACCCATTGTTGAAAGCTTTTTGCTTCTATTTTATGAGATCTTAAAATTAACGAATAAAGTCCTGATTCATTAATGAAAATAGTATCTTTGTGAATATTTGCGAGGTGGCCCTCGAGGGCTACCTTATCTTTTAGATAAAAGTATTGAGATTTGTCACCTTCATCGACATTATTTCTAATCGCTTTTTCTGTATTGTTATATTCCAATATTTCTGCAACATCTTTAGCCTTAAACCAAAATTCATTATTTTCGTCAACAATTGTTAAAATTTCTTTATTATTGAATTTTAGTTGATTATTTCTTAGATCTATGACTGACTCCATTTAGATAGAAAAGAAATTTAACAAGCAATTATTATTTTGAGTTTAAAGGTCGAAAATAGTGTCTGGATGTAATTTTTGTAAGAGTCGCGATTCGATACCCTTGAAAGTTTAAAGGTAGTCTATTCAATAGACCCCCTTGATTCATGTCCGTTGCTTCGACAATCTTAAATAAATTGTTGTTTTACTCTCATTATTTAATAAATTTCCCTCAGAGTCTTGAACAGTTAAGACGATTTTTTGAATTCTTTTCATATTTTTTCTAATTGGAATATAATCGATTTCATTCGGTTTTTCACTGATTTTTGATCCATAAGCAACATTTGGGAAAAAAGTGTACAAAATTTCCGATTCTTTGTGAAGATGTTCGGTATGATTTTTAAAACTAGGTTCAACAAGATTACAATGTACTTCAATTACATCAAACGGTCTAAATTTTGGCGTTTTATTTCCTAAATATACCTGATTTGGCTCAATAGTTTCTTGAACAAACCCTAACAAATCTACAATAATTGCTGAAAACATTATTCTTACTGGTGATTTTATTTGAATTTTATTAGAGAGATAATTTTTTTGCATTTCAAACTTGTTTTCGTCAAAGTTTAAAGATTTATCTGATTGTTTGAATGTTTTCAGATAATTTTTAAGGGAATTTTTTATTTGATCGAAAGTATAATATCCTTTGTTTAAACCATAATATTTTGTTATGTTCTTCTCACTAAATCCTATACAATAAGGAGAACTTTCACTAATATTTATTACAAAATTGTCAGAATAAAAACCGCTTAAACCGATAAAATAATTTGATTCTTCCTCTAAGTGTATAGGATGTTCCAAGTTTAAAACTAATTTAGAGCTTTCTGAAGTCAACTTGAACAGCTTCATTTTCGCAAGCGTTGCTTCAAGATGAAAATCTTCTATTTAAATGGAGAAATTTTTAAAGCAAAAAGATCAGATAAAACTTCAAACGTTTGAAGAAAATAAGAAAGATCAACCAATCAGATTGTTAATTGTTGGTTCAAGTGGATGTGGAAAAACAACTTTACTATTGAATTTTATCTACAATAGGTTGATTCCTTATTCCAATTTGTATGTTTTTAGTAAATCTTTAGAACAAGACGCCTATAAAAAATTACAAGAAAGATTTGAAAATATTGAGAAGAACTTAAGTAAGAAAATATCATATTTTTATAATGCTTCTGAGGACATAGTTCCGTTAAGCGAATGTAAACCCAATTCGTTAATCGTTTTTGATGATTGTATTTTGGAAAATCAGGACGTTATTAAGGAATATTTCGTAATGTCTCGTCACAAAAACATATCTTGTATCTATCTTTCTCAATGCTTTTCAAAGGTTGATAAACAAGTTATTAGAAATAATTTGAATATGTTGTGTGTTTTTAAGCAAGACGATCACTATTCGAGAAAGATTTACAACAATTATGTGGGATCTGATATGAGTTTTAACCACTTTAATGAATTGTGTGATAAAATTTGGAAAGAAGACTATGGATTTTTAACTATTAATCTAACTTTGAAGCCTAAAAATGGTAAATATTTGAATAAATTTTCTAATATAAATGCTGCTCAGTGGTCTCGATAAAATATTTGTTACAATTATTTTTATATTATCTTTACTTTTTATTTACATTATGAAAACAACTGAAAAAACGGTAAATCTGTTCACGTTTTTACGTTCCACGTTCACGTTTTTACGTTCCACGTTCGTGTTTACGTTTCACGTTCGTGTTACACGTTCATGTTTTTACGTTTCGTGTTCACGTTTTACGTTCCACGTTCACGTTTTACGTTTCGTGTTCACGTTTTTTTTACGTTCCACGTTCACGTTTTACGTTCCACGTTCACGTTTTACGTTCCACGTTCACGTTTTACGTTCCACGTTCACGTTTTACGTTCCACGTTCACGTTTTACGTTCCACGTTCACGTTTCAAAATTTTCCTAAATAAATGGTGAACGTAACTTCTGAAGAAGCGAAAAAACTTGATCAAATCGAAAAGAAATTAATCAAAGAATTTAAAGAACAGATTCGAATTGATGAAGAAGAACAAGAACTTATTCAAAAAATTAATCAACCTGTAACTTCTGCAATAAAAAAATGTTGAGGGCAAAATTGAAAATGTTTTAAGCGATAATCAAAATTTAATGAATTTGGTTCCAGTTGTACGACAATTTGCCGATATTTCGATTCCAGAATCTGAGTTTGAATTGCCAAAATTACCATCTTCAACACCATTTAGACCTCGAATCATTGAAGACTCTACCATAGTTGAACCAATAAGTCCTGGAACAACGGATATAATAATTGGTGAAATTGGTAAAAAATTCCTTCCTAGAGCGAAGGATGATAAATTTGGTTTGTATTGGGATAGAAAAAAGAAAAGTTTTATGATTGGAAATTTACCCGTTAATTTTGAACAAAATGATATAATTATTAATGAAAAAATGTACGAAGGTACTCAAGGTTTATGGAGATTATTAACAGACAATGACGTTCCAAAAGATAATTTATATTCTGAAGAAGATTTGAAAAAGTATACAGAAATTTTATGGGAATCTGACTCAATTTACAAAAATAATGATCCATCTACTAAGAAGCCTAAGTCAAGTAGAGGTAAAAAATATATCAATTTGATTAAACCAATTTGGGAAAAACGAATCGAAGGATCAGGTGTAAGAAAATACAATGATAATAAGATTGAGTACAGATATATCGACGATTTGACAAAACTCGATGGAATTATTAATTATATTTATGCTCAAGAGAAGGCTCGAAACAACAATTTTTTGAACGAAAAGAAAGCGATTAAAGATTTTATTTCGAACAAACTTGATGAATTGATTGAAAAACCTGATGGAATTAAATATTTAAAGCGAGTTTTGCCAGCAATAAGTTCATCTATGATTGAAGGTAGCGGACTTTTGAATGATTTTATCAACAATTTACCTTTTGAATTACACGTACCAACTTATCAGTATCTGGGGCCTGGCACAAAACTCGAAAAAAGACTACAAAGAGGAGATCCTGGTATAAATAAATTAGATCAAGCTGCTATGGAACACGATATTTTTTATGCAAAACATAGTGACACAAATTCCAGACATATAGCAGATAAAGTTTTGCAAGATAAAGCAATGGATAGATTTTTATCAAAAGATGCTAGTTTAGGTGAAAGATTTGTTGCGCTTCCAACAGTTGGAGCAATGTTTTTGAAGAGAAAACTAGGAATGGGAATTGAAGAGAACTTGAAATTTTAACTATATAAATGGAGGTGAACGTAAATTTCAGCAAAAATCAGAAAGAAAAAATAAAATCCGCTTTTAAGAAGAAAATACCCGTTAGTATTCAATTTAAAATAGATCAACTAAAAAATGGCGAAGATAAGATATTTTTAACAAATAGACAATACAATAAACTCGAAAAACATAAGAAAAACAATAAAGGAACCAGAATAGAATTTACTTATAATCAGTTGAAAGAACTTAAAAATGGTGGACTTTTGAAAGATTTTTTAGATTTTGGAGAAAATATTCCAGTTGTTAAAAATGTTGTTCCTTATGTTCGTAAAGCTGCTCCAATCGTTAAAAAGGATGTGATTCCTATTGTTCGAAACATTTTAAATTGGTTAGATAAAGAGTTGGAAGATGTTACAGGATCTGGATTAGATGAAAAAACTTTGAATTACGTGAAATCAAACATCGGAAAAAAAATTGAACCTTTAACATTCGGAGAATTGGAAGAAATCTGCAAAAAACATTAAACATTTTAGAGGAATCTTCATGAGAGATACATTACCTGAAAAAGTTAAGAAATTTGAATGTGGAATTGTGAATTTAGACTCGATTATGGGAAGTGGAACGCATTGGATTTGTTATTATAAAAATGATAAGAATGCATGTTATTTTGATTCGTATGGAAGAATTGAGGACAAACCACCTATAGAATTGATTAAATATTTGAAAAAATCAAGCGTCTACTACAATGATTCTCAGATTCAAGACTATAAAGATCCCCCAATTTGTGGTCATTTATGTGTTTTTGTGTTGAATGAACTGAGTAATGGTAAAGATTTTAAAGAAGTTGTTAACAAATTATTGCTTAATAAATATGGATTCACAAAATATTTTTGACGTATTTGGAACACAAATTACTCAAAATGTAGATAATAGTTTGAATTTTGATAGTTTGAGAAATGAGTTTGATAACAAGTTAGAAAATGTATTACAAAACCTTCCAGATTCAGATATGTTTGCTGTCGAGATTGAAGATTTTAAAGCAGAATATGATAACAAACTTGCAAATTTCATGAGTTCAAATGAAGTTGCTGATAAAATAAAAACATTGGAAAAAGAAGTTGATGATGGTGTAAAAAAATTATTTACCAATTTAATGTCTCACATCGAAAAAGCTGATGAAATTACTGAAGCGATCAAAGTTGAAAAGAATTATGTTAGTTTGGCTAATAAGAAAAGAATTGTCGGTGTTCGACCTGGTATTGACAAAACATGATGTTGTTGTTAAAGAACAAATTTTAAAACCTCTAAAATTATCAGAAAACATCGATATTGTTGATTTACATGATCCGAATGTTAAAAATGCCTTAGATTTTAAAGGAAAAAGAATTAGCGGTGTTAGTAAAGGAATTAATCCATTTGATGTTGTTGTAATGATTCAATTAGAAGATCCTATTAAAATGTTTAATGAACTAAAACAAAATTACGAGAATCATAAACAGCATGTTAAAGATTTTACAACAGAAGTCTATGAAAAACTTGATGAAAGAAGTAAAAGATCAGTAGACGATGTTGGGGAAATTAATGAAAAACTTACTAAATTTAAAGAGTCTTTTGATAAGTTTAGTTTAGATGCTACGAAAACTTTTGAGAATATTGGTCATAAATTTGTTGAATACAATGATTCTTATGCTGTCAAATTTCAAAAATTAGAAGAAAACTTTAATAAATTTAAAGAAGATGTTGTTATAAGTTTTAGAGCCATCGACCTCAGATTTAATGGATTAGGCGGCTATGATGACAAAATTTCTCCTTTATAAATGACGCTCATATATTGTGTGAGGTGTAAGGCAAAAACTGCAACAAATGATATAAAATATTACGCAAATATCAACGGAGTTAAAAGAATTTCGGGAAAATGTGCTGAATGTAACTCAAAAAAGAGTCAATTTATAAAAACTTGAAATTTTTTCCTAATAAATAGAGATGGCGGGACATTACAGTGCTTTCGATCTTTTTATAATGCAACACGAAAGAGATTTGAAAAAAGAACATTGGGATGACATTTCTCAAAAATATGAATTATCCGAAGATATGATGAGATTATACGTAAACAAATTGAATTGGTATAACATTGCTAAATATCAAACTTTATCATCAGAGTTCATTCAAGAAAATATACATTATCAATTAAAAGATCATATGTCTGTTCTTTGCCTCTATCAACACTTGAGTATAAAGTTTTTGGATGAAAATAAAGATACAGTTGATTGGAACAATATTATAGATAGCGGTTACTATCCTGTGCAGATTTTATTGAAATATGTGACCGAGATCGCAAAATTTAAGGAACAGAATCCTGAATATGACGAAGTAGATCATTAAAAAATGACTAAAATCTTTTCTTATCGACTTATACATGATGTTTAAAATTTCTAAATTTTCTCTTATTAAATGGTGGACTACAAAAAGTATTCAGGCGATATTGAAAGGGCGGAGTTTAAAAATTTCTATCCAATTAGTAAACAACATTTGAATGAACCGAATAAAAGAACTGAGTTTAATATTGATTTTGGAGATAACTTTTGCTCGTCTAACTTCCAGTTTTATATTTCTGGAACTTTAACAAAACAAGATGGTCAAGCATATCTTGGAACTGATAATGTTAGATTAATCGATAATTTTATACCGTTTTTATTTTCTAAGATTGAAGTAAGAAAACACAATAAATTGATAGAAGAAGTCGAAAACTGTGGCCAATTAAGCACAATTAAAGGAACTATTTGTTATTCCAAAAGTGATGTATTTTCAAACAGTTTTGAATCAACTTTTAAATTTGGACAATTTGAAGCGGTCGGTGATTTAGCACATTTCGGCTTAGGATTCTTTGAAAATGTTACTATTCCGATCTATAAAGGTGGATTTTACATTAGTTTCATAAGAGCTGAAGACGATGATGTGATTCTGAAGACTGCAACTGGAAATGTTATGCCTGTTGATGGCAAAATTACAATTAAAGAGTTTTTCATTAGAGTTCCGATGATTTATTACAAAACCACGAGTAAAATTCAGTTGATTGATGAAATTACAAAATCTCAAAACATTATGTTTAATTTTCTAGATTGGCAATGTATTGAGCAAAAAGGTATTTCCGGAACAACTTATTCGTTCGATATCACAAATATTTATAGAAATATCTTCAATCCCAAGTTCGTTATCATAGGTTTTCAAACAGATAGACAGAATAATCAAGAGAAAAATCCTTCAAAGTTTGATAGTTTGAATGTAAAAAATATCAGAGTAAAATTGAACGGTTCTTATTATCCAGATGAATTACAAAATTTAAACATTTCAGGAGGTCTTTTCAGAATCATGTATCAGATGTATCAAGATTTTAAGAAAGTTTACTACAAAAATATGGAAATGTATTATAATCCTAAAGAATTTTTAGCGAATAGACCTATTTATGTCATTGATACAACAAAGAGTTTGACAAATATTTCTGCTTCAAAGAACGATATAATTATCAATATGGATTTTCAAAATGCTGTTACAAACGCGATTTGTTATGTTATTGTGGTTTCTGAGAAATTTTTAGCCTATGATGTGATTAAGAACGATATTAAAGAAATTCAGTAAAATTCTAGATTTCTGTTGAGCGAATGTTAGCAAATTTCATTATTTCCGTTTATAGATTTTTCATTAAGATTTCTGGATTTTTTCATTAAAACAGCTTATAAATGTAGAAGCCTACAATGAACAGTAAAACAGCTATAGATTCGGTTATTTTCCATTCGTGGTTTCCTGTTAGATTTCTTAGATTTGTTTATGGTTCAATGGACAGTATTTTACATTCGTGGTTTCCTGTTAGATTTCTTAGATTTTTTTATTGTTCAATGGACAGTATTTTACATTGATTTTCTGACTGTCCCAAAAGTGGTCTAGAACCCTTACATTCATATCTACTTATATATATATATATATATATATATATATATATATATATATATATATATATATATATAACGGTAATCCACTACCTGGGAAGTCCAGTTTTTGGATACTAAAACAGGATTTTACAGATACAGGTTTAATTGGACAAGGTTAGGGAAACAACGATTACATCATATTAATTTATAGAATATATTATGGAAGAAATTTTAAATTCTAATTCACGTGATGTAAAGGAATCTTAAATTATTCTCTCGGGATCCTTGGAGTGTTTAAACGCCTTTGATTAATACATTGTAAGCCTCAATAAATTACATGATGGGTTTACCGGCTAACTTTTGATAATAAGTCACTATTTTCTTTAAAGTTAATTTTTTCTTTAGTTATAGAAGTTTCTAGTTAAGTTATAATTTTTTTATAAGTTAAGTTAATATATATATATATATATATATATATATATATATATACATTAAATTGTATAAATGGCAATAGCCTTATTTAATTTCAATAAACATTGAATCACAAAAAGTACTTTCTCCGCCGGGACTCGAACCCGGATCTCTCACTTGCCGGGTGAATGTGCTACCATTACACCACAGAGCGCTTACTTTTTCCGATTCAATTATTTTGTATTTGGCCGTATCTGTCACAATGCGTTTAAATAAGCAAACTAAACATATGATCGGAAGACCAAATACCTGTCAAACGACTTTTATTTACATTAAATTGTATAAATGGCAATAGCCTTATTTAATTTCAATAAACATTGAATCACAAAAAGTACTTTCTCCGCCGGGACTCGAACCCGGATCTCTCACTTGCCGGGTGAATGTGCTACCATTACACCACAGAGCGCTTACTTTTTCCGATTCAATTATTTTGTATTTGGCCGTATCTGTCACAATGCGTTTAAATAAGCAAACTAAACATATGATCGGAAGACCAAATACCTGTCAAACGACTTTTATTTACATTAAATTGTATAAATGGCAATAGCCTTATTTAATTTCAATAAACATTGAATCACAAAAAGTACTTTCTCCGCCGGGACTCGAACCCGGATCTCTCACTTGCCGGGTGAATGTGCTACCATTACACCACAGAGCGCTTACTTTTTCCGATTCAATTATTTTGTATTTGGCCGTATCTGTCACAATGCGTTTAAATAAGCAAACTAAACATATGATCGGAAGACCAAATACCTGTCAAACGACTTTTATTTACATTAAATTGTATAAATGGCAATAGCCTTATTTAATTTCAATAAACATTGAATCACAAAAAGTACTTTCTCCGCCGGGACTCGAACCCGGATCTCTCACTTGCCGGGTGAATGTGCTACCATTACACCACAGAGCGCTTACTTTTTCCGATTCAATTATTTTGTATTTGGCCGTATCTGTCACAATGCGTTTAAATAAGCAAACTAAACATATGATCGGAAGACCAAATACCTGTCAAACGACTTTTATTTACATTAAATTGTATAAATGGCAATAGCCTTATTTAATTTCAATAAACATTGAATCACAAAAAGTACTTTCTCCGCCGGGACTCGAACCCGGATCTCTCACTTGCCGGGTGAATGTGCTACCATTACACCACAGAGCGCTTACTTTTTCCGATTCAATTATTTTGTATTTGGCCGTATCTGTCACAATGCGTTTAAATAAGCAAACTAAACATATGATCGGAAGACCAAATACCTGTCAAACGACTTTTATTTACATTAAATTGTATAAATGGCAATAGCCTTATTTAATTTCAATAAACATTGAATCACAAATATATATATAAAACGGTAATCCACTACCTGGGAAGTCCAGTTTTTGGATACTAAAACAGGATTTTACAGATACAGGTTTAATTGGACAAGGTTAGGGAAACAACGATTACATCATATTAATTTATAGAATATATTATGGAAGAAATTTTAAATTCTAATTCACGTGATGTAAAGGAATCTTAAATTATTCTCTCGGGATCCTTGGAGTGTTTAACGCCTTTGATTAATACATTGTAAGCCTCAATAAATTACATGATGGGTTTACCGGCTAACTTTTGATAATAAGTCACTTTTTTCTTTAAAGTTAATTTTTTCTTTAGTTATAGAAGTTTCTAGTTAAGTTATAATTTTTTGTCAATATATTTGTTTTTAAGTACAAAGAATTAATAAGAGCTAATGAAATAAATTTACTTTACTTTCAAAGAAGAAATTTACTATTTTTCAGTTAATTTAGTCTTCAGTCGATTATTACTATTAATCAGATTATTCTAAAAAAACTTGTTTAATATTATTTTTACATGATTTACTTGCCCTTTAGATGAACAGATCTAGGATTGGAACGTTCCCTGGCCAATCAGGTTCATGCTTCTATCTGGTTTAATTAGTTGCTGGTTAAAAGGGTGTAATTGGGAGGGAGGAGCATTTCATAATTATTACTCCCGTGACTGTGATTGCTATGCTGCTGTCGGTCTTTCGTAAGGGAAAGGTTACTTTTTCAAATATCGATTAAATACTAATGTATTGTAATAGTAGTTTTTTGTACGAATTAAAATAGTAATGAATGGAATCACTATTTCGAAAATTAATGAATAATGCAGTTTATTCAATTGATATTTTCAATAGTTTAGAAATGTTAGAAGAACTTTTATAATTTTATTTTTTAGTTCTTCTAGTTCACTTATTATTATATAAAATATTAAATAAAAAATAATATTGTAATTGTAATCCCACGAGTCAATTTTTCCTTGTCTATATATGAGTTAAGTACTAATTACTGGCACCAATAAATACATGAAGGATGTACAACAATTTTTAATTTACAAAACCACATGAGTTGATGATGTTTTTCTCCTAGAGCGTTGCAAGAGACTAACAAAGAGAGATGTTTTTCAGAACTATGTTGGTAAATATGATTTAAAAGGGTTGTGCAGAACGTCTCGCAGCCAGTTTATTAAACTTTACCTCGTTGGTCAGCAGGTAAAAACTAAAAAATATCACATGATGACATCTGTCCGAGCTAGTTTATTTTAGAATTTGTCTGTCACTCATACCGGCAGATAACATCAAAACTAAGCTAGGTTGGACACATGTTATTATATACTATTTGTTAGTTTTTACCTGTTGAACTTCCTGTTTTACTAACTCTGTATAGAAGGACTGCTCGTCATTAAATATATATACTTTAGTTTTTGTTGAGTGTTTATTTAAAAATCACAGCTTAAGGCCACAAAGATATTAACATTTTTCCATATTTTTATATTAATATTAATTTATATTACGACCATTTATACTAAATATAAGTATAAGTATATTAACGCAACTTGTATATCTCACCAACTGTTTAATCGCTATCAGTGATTTTGTTATTTATTACAATACACCTTTTTACAATATTTGGTTTCTTGATGACTACCATTTGCTCTTTACATCAATAAATTCAACAAAATTACATCCACATTATAACTATTAATTAATCAGATCAACAAAACAACTAAAACAATAACAAATTAACAGTAAACAACAAGAGCAACAATGATCAATTAAATATATAATATTCTTAAGGGAAAACGTAAGTAGACTATGGATAAATGTAACAATAATAGAAGTAACAAAAATAATTTAATTATAACAGTGACATCAGGCTATATAACAATAAACTAATCAAGCTCATGCAGTATAATAGTGGCAGTGGTGGCGTGGTGTGGTGGTGGATTGACGGATATAGCCAACTTGTACCTTAGACGGCACTAGGAGGGATAAGTTTGCCGTAGTCTATTGACTGGTCATTGGCCGTATTGTGTTGTTATTGGGTTAACAAGAGAGTGATTTACTGGAGTAGACATCGCAATTGTGTTGACTGTTACCGTTGTAACGGATATAGCCAACTTGTACCTTAGACGGCACTAGGAGGGATAAGTTTGCCGTAGTCTATTGACTGGTCATTGGCCGTATTGTGTTGTTATTGGGTTAACAAGAGAGTGATTTACTGGAGTAGACATCGTAATTGTGTTGACAGAAACTGTGTTGTGTTGACGGTTACCGTTGTGACAGATTTTTTTCAATGTTAGGGGTGGTCAGGAGTAAATGTTATACAAATATAATTTTAAGATCGTGCGAAAATTGTGTATTTCAATAGAAGACTGATGAAGAATTCCTAACAGATTTCGCAATTTATAACTATGTAAATAATTTAACAGACCCTGTTACATGGTACCAGTGCTATACGATTTTAAAGAATAAAGAGAATGAAAGCAGTCATTAGGACACCAAAAAATTTTATTGTTTCGGGGTCTTCAAATTAAACATGAATCAAAATAATTACACATAGATTCTGGCTGAATTCGTTCCAGGTGTCCATTTTCACATTAAAAAAGGTTTTGGATGTCCTTCGGTGGTAAATCATTGTTGAAGTTTTTAATGCCAGTACGTTTCTACTTATTTAAATAAAAATGCTTATTGAAACTAAAATAAAGGATAGGTAAAAAAGAAACACTTTTAACGCTTTTGAGGTGTTTTGAGATTTAAAAATAGGCATATCGGTTGTGTGAGCATTGTGTTATTAAGTGTGTATGGTTTTCCTGACCTATCGAGAAAATATTTATTTGTATGCTGTGGATTACAGATAATTCTCCATATACTTGTTAACATCAGAGCTTACTGTTGCAGTACTATCAAAGTTATTGGTTGAATTAATTTAAAATTCATACTAATGTATCAAATCAAATACATTGATTTAGTTTTTATTTAGTTGCGTTAAGAGTTAAATTACGCTGTGCACTATATGAAATGCTATAATATATAATAGTACGTTGCGAAGAGATTCTAAGTAATGGCAGGTAAGATGTATTGCCACTTGAACAGAGGGTTCTTAAATGTATTCGAGCGCCGATGGTCGTAAACTCTGACTAAATCAGGCCTTGGTTAGAAGATTACGTGTAATGTACGTGTTTGGCTCCCTCACACAACAAGGAAAGGAATTACCGAGTATCGAATGAAAGGAGCGGGAGACACTCTGTGAGCCAGATGTGATGTTAGTAAAAAGTAATAAACATAAAAAATGACAATGTACGGTGAGAGACAATGTCGTGATATTATACGACTAACCATAGCCGTTATACCTGAATGAAAAATCCTAACGGAGGTTGGGTTACGGATGGCCAGTAAAAAATTAATCTCTTGTTAAGGTTAATATTTGAACATGTCAAAAATTTAAAAGATTGGTTTGATAGCCTCCTCCGTTGAGGAAGTATTTATTTATGTCCTTTGTTTGAAGTTTGTTTTAGACGATGGAAGGATTTTGAAGGAAACAGGAATTTTCCGTACATTTACCATCGTTCAGTGATACAAAAGATCAGTAACACTACGTTTCGAGATCTGCAATCTCATGTCTTGTTCAGGTAAATAACTAACCTAACACATAATTAAAAAATAAAAAACAAAAAATAAAACAATAAACAGATCATATCAGAGCGTTGTGACACGCGCAAAATGCACCATATTTTCCAATGCCAAAAAAAGTTTTTTTGAGTTAGTTGTTTTGTTTGGAGGTACGATGTTGTACCTCCAACAATAGAGATAGAGATAGAGATTTGAGGTTATGATCACATTGTAAGGTGTGTTTTTTTTCTTTATTCGATTGATAAAAAAATACAATCGTAGGTGGATGGTTGACGAATGCAGACTTATTGTGGCCTGTATTCTGTAGTTTAGTTTTAATAATTAGTGTTGTGTTTAGTTTGTTATTAAGTGCGTGTTTTAGAGTTGGTGAAGTTGACACAAATCATGGTGGTTGTGACTCCTGACTTACACATGTCACAACGCTCTGGTATGAAACAAGTAAACAATTAAATATTTTGGGGCAACTTTATTCTGTAGCAATAAAATCTAAAATACATAACGTATAGCAAAAAATACTCTTGAACAGTTTTTTTAATTTATTCGTGATGGTTGAGTCACAGTTCTATACAGCTGCTTACTGTTCGTAAATTTTGAACCACCACCATTGGCCGGGCAGGCGGACTGTTTGCAACGGTCACCCATCCCAGCAGCAGTCACGCTCGACGTTGCTTGACTCAATTATCTTGAGATAACTACCGTACCGCTACAATGTGGCACTATCAGTATATCCCAGCAGCAGTCACGCTCGACGTTGCTTGACTCAATTATCTTGAGATAACTACCGTACCGCTACAATGTGGCACTCTCAGTATATCCCAGCAGCAGTCACGCTCGACGTTGCTTGACTCAATTATCTTGAGATAACTACCGTACCGCTACAATGTGGCACTCTCAGTATATCCCAGCAGCAGTCACGCTCGACGTTGCTTGACTCAATTATCTTGAGATAACTGCCGTACCGCTACAATGTGGCACTCTCAGTATATCCCAGCAGCAGTCACGCTCGACGTTGCTTGACTCAATTATCTTGAGATAACTGCCGTACCGCTACAATGTGGCACTCTCAGTATATCCCAGCAGCAGTCACGCTCGACGTTGCTTGACTCAATTATCTTGAGATAACTACCGTACCGCTACAATGTGGCACTCTCAGTATATCCCAGCAGCAGTCACGCTCGACGTTGCTTGACTCAATTATCTTGAGATAACTGCCGTACCGCTAATTTGTGGCACTCTTAGTATATCCCAGCAGCAGTCGCGCTCGACGTTGCTGGACTCAATTATCTTGAGATAACTGCCGTACCGCTACAATGTGGCACTCTCAGTATATCCCAGCAGCAGTCACGCTCGACGTTGCTGGACTCAATTATCTTGATAACTGCCGTACAGCTACAATGTGGCACTCTCAGTATATCCCAGCAGCAGTCACGCTCGACATTGCTTGACTCAATTATCTTGATAACTGCCGTACAGCTACAATGTGGCACTCTCAGTATATCCCAGCAGCAGTCACGCTCGACATTGCTTGACTCAATTATCTTGAGATAACTGCCGTACAGCTACAATGTGGCACTCTCAGTATATCCCAGCAGCAGTCACGCTCGACATTGCTTGACTCAATTATCTTGAGATAACTGCCGTACCGCTACAATGTGGCACTCTCAGTATATCCCAGCAGCAGTCACGCTCGACGTTGCTTGACTCAATTATCTTGAGATAACTACCGTACCGCTACAATGTGGCACTCTCAGTATATCCCAGCAGCAGTCACGCTCGACGTTGCTTGACTCAATTATCTTGAGATAACTACCGTACCGCTACAATGTGGCACTCTCAGTATATCCCAGCAGCAGTCACGCTCGACATTGCTTGACTCAATTATCTTGAGATAGCTGCCGTACCGCTACAATGTGGCACTCTCAGTATATCCCAGCAGCAGTCACGCTCGACGTTGCTTGACTCAATTATCTTGAGATAACTACCGTACCGCTACAATGTGGCACTCTCAGTATATCCCAGCAGCAGTCACGCTCGACGTTGCTTGACTCAATTATCTTGAGATAACTACCGTACCGCTACAATGTGGCACTCTCAGTATATCCCAGCAGCAGTCACGCTCGACGTTGCTTGACTCAATTATCTTGAGATAACTGCCGTACCGCTACAATGTGGCACTCTCAGTATATCCCAGCAGCAGTCACGCTCGACGTTGCTTGACTCAATTATCTTGAGATAACTGCCGTACCGCTACAATGTGGCACTCTCAGTATATCCCAGCAGCAGTCACGCTCGACATTGCTTGACTCAATTATCTTGATAACTGCTGTACAGCTACAATGTGGCACTCTCAGTATATCCCAGCAGCAGTCACGCTCGACATTGCTTGACTCAATTATCTTGAGATAACTGCCGTACCGTTACAATGTGGCACTCTCAGTATTCAAGTTCAAAATATATGCAAGAGTGGATTATTTTCAAAACTCTTAGAGACGCTAAAAACATATGTCACTTAATCAACGAATGCAAATAACTTAATAATTGATCTTTTCTTTTATTTTAAATTTCAATTATTTCATGGAATAACATCCAATTAAAGCCAAATTAAATTATTTTACAGCCACAATAAACAAATAAGTGATGTTTATGTCTGTGTGTTGCATTCTATTCCTGTACATTGCATCCCAATATTTAGGTGAAATAACAAATGTTTTTCAGGAGAAATCCACCTAAAAACGACATTCAATTAGATCACGACATAAGAATGGCACCTTTTTGTTGTTAGCCTTTATGCCAGAACATATTAGGATTAAAGTTGCGCACACAAAGAATGGCTCAAATTGTTTATGCCTGTAGTTTAATTCCACAGATTATGCAACATAACTGTTACATCCATATTAATTACGTAAGTATAACTGTTGTATCTTCTGTAAATAGTGAATCACAGATTGACGAATGTAAATAAGTCGGTACCGTCAAGGATTGAGTTTAACTCCACCTCCCTCACACACAAAATAAAATTTATGAAGTTTAACTTATAGTAACTACAACTTACTTTTCGTTGTACAATTGTACTTTCGTTACACAATAGTTATAGTGTACACAATAATAATTATAGTTTGGAGCAATCAGTGTACGGACTTGTCTTAAATTTGGCCAAATTGCCTTTCTTGTGTATCTTGTCCTAGCTGGCAAGTTATGGACACCCAAATAATTGCAGCACTTTTGGGGAGCAAACTTAACTAAAAGGAATGAATCTTTAAACTAGTAAGGATGAATAAGTTGGAGGAAATGTTCACTTGTATTTTGATCATACATGTGTACCACACATCCTCACACATTTTGGAAGTTAGAGAACTTAAAAATGACTTGTTAGTTGAAAATAAATCTTAAAAATCACCCATTTTTACAAATGGTAACCAGTTACGATGATGGCTTTTAAACGAAGCGTATCTTGAGGTAGACCAGTTGTCGGTGTCGGGTTATAAATCATAAATTTCATCCAAAAGGAAACTTTTTGGACTTTCCTTTTATCTTTTCGGTAAAGTTATGATGGCCATTAAAGGCAATGACCCTCAAAGAATAGACTCGACAAGATAAGACCAAGAATACCTAGAGGTGCAACAGGTATTGGCATTGATGGATCACACCTTTTACCGCATCATCACTTGTTGCTTGGACATACGTATTTTTCTATTTTAGTCCTTCAGAACTTAACTGCTGTTGTAGTGGAACTAATCTATTAAGATGTCTTCAAATAAGAAAGAACGAAAATAGAAATGACAAGAAAGAATGTAGAGGGTTTTAATTTTCACGATGAGATCCAGAGTTGAAAGGTTCTAATTTGTTAAATCCTCAGTAACTGGTGAACGAATGAACTGAAGACGTATTGTTATTTTTATCTAATTTAATTTTTTTATTTATGTTCATATAAGTGTATCTTAGGACATCAATAATGATTCTGTTAAGCAGCTAAACTGTAAAAGCAAAAAAATCATAAAGAAGTTTAGCCCTTCGACCAGCGGATCATGTACAAAGTAATAATGCACGATGACACGCAGATACTGGTTTCAACGTTTGTATCAAACAAAACGACCAAAGGTTAGTTATTTATAAGTAATATATTAATTTTTCTGTTCACACTGCGTTGAAACATTGATCACATAATTAAATTTTTGAATTATTTTGGCTTCGCTGTGTAGAGCCATTTTGAGCTAACTTATATTAAATCGCATAAAGAAAGATGTATAGCAAATGTATGACACATACATACGCCTTATACAGGTGAGCTGAATGGAGCAGAGATGTCATAGTTGGATGAAACCCAAATATGGTTTCTTGTAATAGGCTCCTTTCTTTCTGTCTTCTTTTTAGAACAATTGGTACTATACTCGTAGTTCAGATTATTTATTGATAATATCTATGGTGATGCCCTGTCTCACTGTGCTTATTTGGGCCAACAAGCATAATAGTGGACGAGGCAGTTTGAAAGAATAAAGGCACGATTGACGACATCCAAGGTCAGGTTTCGTAGAGGTCAACATCCATACATCGAAGGTGAATGTTGGTTCACTGATTAAATCAGCAAACGATATAAGATCGCTACAAATGTTAGTATTGGCCATATTACAAAGTCGACTTTTCTACATGCAATTAACACGAGGTGAAGCCTTTAAACACGTCATGCTACTTCGTAATTTCATAAGCCAGGAATCAGAACTTTTATAATTGCAGAGGCATAACTGCAGTACTCGTAGCGAGAAACCTTTGAACACCCCTCAGCAGTCTAATTTGGTCCCCAGGTGACTAAAGTTTTATTTCTGACCTTTCTGACCTTGAGCAATAAAGTTTAATTACGATCTCTTCCTATTAATTTATTACATATTGTAACTACTAAACTGTCTTACCTATTACATAGTTTAGTCCAATACCTGCCTCAGTAAAGTCCTCAACTACACGATAGCCCAACATCTCCGGTAGTTGGTGCTCAGATTCGTCTTAGTTAAACAAGGCAATTTAGTCTTACCTGTTACAAAGTTTAGTCCAATACCTGCCTTCGTAAAGTCCTCAACTATACGATAGTCCAGCATGTCCTGTAGTTGGTGCTCAGTTTCGTCTTAGTTAAACAAGGCAATTTAGTCTTACCTGTTACAAAGTTTAGTCCAATACCTGCCTCAGTAAAGTCCTCAACTATACGATAGTCCAGCATCGCCAGTAGTTGGTGCTCAGTTTCGTCTTAGTTAAACAAGGCAATTTAGTCTTACCTGTTACAAAGTTTAGTCCAATACCTGCCTTCGTAAAGTCCTCAACTATACGATAGTCCAGCATGTCCTGTAGTTGGTGCTCAGTTTCGTTTTAGTTTAACAAGGCAATTTAGTCTTGCCTGTTACAAAGTTTAGTCCAATACCTGCCTCAGTAAAGTCCTCAACTATACGATAGCCCAACATCTCCGATAGATGGTGCTCAGTTTCGTCTTAGTTAAACAAGGCAATTTAGTCTTACCTGTTACAAAGTTTAGTCCAATACCTGCCTTAGTAAAGTCCTCAACTATACGATAGCCCAACATCTCCGGTAGTTGGTGCTCAGTTTCGTCTTAGTTAAACAAGGCAATTTAGTCTTACCTGTTACAGAGTTTAGTCCAATACCTGTCTTAGTAAAGTCCTCAACTATACGATAGCCCATCACCTCCCGTAATTTGTGCTGAGTTTCGTCTTAGTTAAACAAGACAATTTAGTCTTACCTCATAAAGTTTAGTCCAATACCTGCCTTAGTAAAGTCCTCAACTATACGATAGCCCAGCACCTTCCAAAGTTTGTGCTGAGTTTTGTCTTAGTTAAACAAGGCAATTTAGTCTTACCTGTTACAAAGTTTAGTCCAATACCTGCCTCAGTAAAGTCCTCAACTATACGATAGTCCAGCATGTCCTGTAGTTGGTGCTCAGTTTCGTCTTAGTTAAGGGGACTTGGACAAAAAAAAATTATTTTTAACATATATTTATTTATTTTTTTTTATTGTAGTTTGACATTTTCGGAATACAATGATATTAATATTATCACTCACAAAAATTTCTAAATGCTTCAAATAAATTTTTGAAGTTGCCTCTGCAACGCCATTGACGGCTGTATCCAGTGTTGAGCTTTCTTATAGTGCTGATTTTACTGATTTATTATTTACTTACTCTTAGGTTTTGTTTCTCTATGACCTTAGCAGTTTTTGACAGATGTCTGCTTGTTTTGTTATTGTAAATTGTTTGTAACCTAGCAACTTTGTTGTTCTGACAATATTTTGTTATTATTGGAAGTTGACTCAGTGTTTATAGACTTTTATTTCAAAGTGATCTTTGATAATATAATGACTAGACCTAAAGGAATCTTTAAAAAACGTACCAATAAAGGTAATAGGTTTTATAAAAGGTTACCTTCAGTTTCACCAGATGAAAACTCAACAGTTAGGCCTCGGCCTACTACTCCAAAAGTTGTAGTGCCACCCAGTTCTTCTGAGAAGAAATTAGGTAGTAGTGATGACCAAGGAAAGTCGAGTGAAGAAAAGAAGGAGAGCTCTTGGAGAGGAAGAGGAGAATGATGAACATTATGTTCCTGGAGGGTTTTAGAGCTCAAGTATTGTGAAAAACATACTTTTTATCTAATTTTTTTGGTTTTTTGCGTTTTCCCGAAAATTTTGATTTTTCACACAAATGACCCGTTTTCTCTGAAAGTACTAAAGATAACAAGCTGAAATTTTTACAGGATGTTTAGTACTTATCTATGATGCTACTGATCTACAAAGAAACAATTATAACAAGTATTGACTTATTAGGCCTCATTTTACTGAAAAATAGTCTTTATTTCAGGGTTATTTTGAACTCGCTAGATAAAAAAAATCACAACTTGGCCAAACAGAGTTATATAAGTTCATAAAAATAGATCAGTAGCTTTGTATAGGACCACATAGTAAGTGATAAAAATATCAGGTTGGTATCTTTATTACTTTCTAAGATAATGGGACACAAAAGTACCTAATTTAACATGGGTTTATATGGAGCGTTCAAGTCCCCTTAAACAAGGCAATTTAGTCTTACCTGTTACAGAGTTTAGTCCAATACCTGTCTTAGTAAAGTCCTCAACTATACGATAGCCCATCACCTCCCGTAATTTGTGCTGAGGTTCGTCTTAGTTAAACAAGACAATTTAGTCTTACCTCATAAAGAGTTTAGTCCAATACCTGCCTTAGTAAAGTCCTCAACTATACGACAGTCCAACACCTCCTGTAGTTGGTGCTCAGTTTCGTCTTAGTTTAACAAGGCAATTTAGTCTTGCCTGTTACAAAGTTTAGTCCAATACCTGCCTTCGTAAAGTCCTCAACTATACGATAGTCCAGCATGTCCTGTAGTTGGTGCTCAGTTTCGTCTTAGTTAAACAAGGCAATTTAGTCTTACCTGTTACAAAGTTTAGTCCAATACCTGCCTCAGTAAAGTCCTCAACTATACGATAGTTCCAGCATCGCCAGTAGTTGGTGCTCAGTTTCGTCTTAGTTAAACAAGGCAATTTAGTCTTACCTGTTACAAAGTTTAGTCCAATACCTGCCTTCGTAAAGTCCTCAACTATACGATAGTCCAGCATGTCCTGTAGTTGGTGCTCAGTTTCGTTTTAGTTTAACAAGGCAATTTAATCTTGCCTGTTTACAAAGTTTAGTCCAATACCTGCCTCAGTAAAGTCCTCAACTATACGATAGTCCAACATCTCCGATAGATGGTGCTCAGTTTCGTCTTAGTTAAACAAGGCAATTTAGTCTTACCTGTTACAAAGTTTAGTCCAATACCTGCCTTCGTAAAGTCCTCAACTATACGATAGCCCAGCATCTCCGGTAGTTGGTGCTCAGTTTCGTCTTAGTTAAACAAGGCAATTTAGTCTTGCCTGTTTACAGAGTTTAGTCCAATACCTGCCTTAGTAAAGTCCTCAACTATACGATAGCCCAGCACCTTCCAAAGTTTGTGCTGAGTTTCGTCTTAGTTAAACAAGGCAATTTAGTCTTACCTGTTACAAAGTTTAGTCCAATACCTGCCTTAGTAAAGTCCTCAACTATACGATAGTCCAGCATCTCCTGTAGTTGGTGCTCAGTTTCGTCTTAGTTAAACAAGGCAATTTAGTCTTACCTGTTACAGAGTTTAGTCCAATACCTGTCTTAGTAAAGTCCTCAACTATACGATAGCCCAGCATGTCCTGTAGTTGGTGCTCAGTTTCGTCTTAGTTAAACAAGACAATTTAGTCTTACCTCATAAAGTTTAGTCCAATACCTGCCTTAGTAAAGTCCTCAACTATACGATAGTCCAACATCTCCTGTAGTTGGTGCTCAGTTTCGTCTTAGTTAAACAAGGCAATTTAGTCTTGCCTGTTACAAAGTTTAGTCCAATACCTGCCTTCGTAAAGTCCTCAACTATACGATAGTCCAGCATGTCCTGTAGTTGGTGCTCAGTTTTGTTTTAGTTTAACAAGGCAATTTAGTCTTACCTGTTACAAAGTTTAGTCCAATACCTGCCTTCGTAAAGTCCTCAACTATACGACAGTCCAACATCTCCTGTAGTTGGTGCTCAGTTTCGTTTTAGTTTAACAAGGCAATTTAGTCTTGCCTGTTACAAAGTTTTAGTCCAATACCTGCCTTCGTAAAGTCCTCAACTATACGATAGTCCAGCATGTCCTGTAGTTGGTGCTCAGTTTCGTTTTAGTTTAAACAAGGGCAATTTAGTCTTACCTGTTACAAAGTTTAGTCCAATACCTGCCTTCGTAAAGTCCTCAACTATACGATAGTCCAGCATGTCCTGTAGTTGGTGCTCAGTTTCGTTTTAGTTTAACAAGACAATTTAGTCTTACCTGTTACAAAGTTTAGTCCAATACCTGCCTTCGTAAAGTCCTCAACTATACGATAGTCCAGCATGTCCTGTAGTTGGTGCTCAGTTTCGTTTTAGTTTAACAAGTCAATTTAGTCTTTCCTGTTACAAAGTTTAGTCCAATACCTGCCTTCGTAAAGTCCTCAACTATACGATAGTCCAACATCTCCTGTAGATGGTGCTCAGTTTCGTTTTAGTTTAACAAGGCAATTTAGTCTTGCCTGTTACAAAGTTTAGTCCAATACCTGCCTTCGTAAAGTCCTCAACTATACGATAGTCCAGCATGTCCTGTAGTTGGTGCTCAGTTTCGTTTTAGTTTAACAAGGCAATTTAGTCTTACCTGTTACAAAGTTTAGTCCAATACCTGCCTTAGTAAAGTCCTCAAACTATACGATAGTCCAACATGTCCTGTAGTTGGTGCTCAGTTTCGTTTTAGTTTAACAAGGCAATTTAGTCTTGCCTGTTACAAAGTTTAGTCCAATACCTGCCTTAGTAAAGTCCTCAACTATACGATAGTCCAGCATGTCCTGTAGTTGGTGCTCAGTTTCGGTTTAGTTTAACAAGGCAATTTAGTCTTACCTGTTACAAAGTTTAGTCCAATACCTGCCTTCGTAAAGTCCTCAACTATACGATAGTTCAGCATGTCCTGTAGTTGGTGCTCAGTTTCGTTTTAGTTTAACAAGGCAATTTAGTCTTACCTGTTACAAAGTTTAGTCCAATACCTGTCTTCGTAAAGTCCTCAACTATACGATAGCCCAGCGTCTCCGGTAGTTGCCGCTCAGTTTAGTCTTAGTTAAACAAGGCAGTTTAGTAGTTTCCTCTCCAAAGTTCTCTCTTCCAACTTTTCATAGTGTGCAGAAGCACAGAATTGCATATCCATTTTACTTTACCCAAAGGATTAAAATTTTTTGTGATAAACTATAAAAGTACTGGTTTGCAGTTTTTGGATATACATTTTAAATGTAAATCGCACTTCTTCGAAAATTTTTTAGCTAAGTAATTAAGTATTCGTTTGGTTATGTTGTTGTACCGAGCGGGGTGCCTTAATGTTAGAGCATTCCCTCAACGTGAATGATTTAGTATTTAAATTAATAAAATAAATATGAACTCGTTGAGAAAGAAGCTCACTTTAAAAACATGTTGAACTTTTTATACTGATCTACAGGATTTCATTTTAATTGAGGTTATTTAAAATAGCCTTTTATACCTTATTCTGTCCATTTCCTGAAAAAATACTTTATGTTAGTTCCTGCCGTCTTAAAAGTTTAAATATATCTTAATATGCCTTATTACGGCACCAACATGATGAGTAGAAAGATAATAGAATTATGTTTGAGAGCTTTATAATTATGTAAATCATTAATCCGAAAACATTGAAATGAAAAGAACTAAAAACCCTCATAGGAACGGGATTCACTGAAAAACCTTTTAATGCGTCTTCATAATCATTTCCAGTATACAGAAATTTGGAAAATACATTTGAGTAACAGATTAAAAATAAAAATAAAACTTCTATAGAGTTTTGCTATGTTGCTTCGTCCAGAAGTAACATATTTATATAAATGAATAGATAGTAAATATTACTCACATGATTAAAAAATAAATATAACAGGATAAAAAATGAAATGAAAAAGAGAGTCAAGGAAACATTTATTTTTTCATCATAAAAATGAGTATATCCAGAAATATTCTAGTACAAAATCTTGGTTACATATACAATTATACTCTGTGTTTTATTTAACTGATGTTAGTTTATCCTGTAGTAGGTATAGTATCGTGTTATAGCTCAAAATAAACATTCACTTTATTGAGGAAATTCTGCAATCTCATTGGCAAGGTCTTAGTGAAAAATATCACTACTTGGACCTGAAAAAATTTCATTTCTGTCTGTCAGTATATATGCACGTCTAGCAACGAGAAAATAGAAGAAGAATAAGTAATTTGACATTTTAACAAATGACATGTTAACACATGTCATGAGTTTAGTTTCTTGGCTTGATCGGTAAGACTTCGTAGTGACGGTCTTGATGCATTTAATATAGATCTTGATATCTTCGTTGAGTACTACTAGGTTCCTTAGATACTTCTTTGTATAGATTTATTTTTATATAGAAAATAGGTTCGATGATGATGGATGTCCTTCAATGGGATCAGGGCTAAGCGTTAGAGGCTATAATCTAGTGCGGTTTGTTGACAATGGATAGAACCCTGTCACTAAGGGTTTATTTATGCAAAAAATTTCTCTTCTGCCTCTCTACCTGTCTGTGTGTCACTGGATAAGTCAAGAACGAATTAGGCTAATTGGGTAATTGACATTTTGGTGGTGGTCATGTCGTGTTCGACGATGGACATGGTGGCTAAGCCTTTACATTTTGACCACAGGATATCTCGTGACCCAATTTCACCTGTAGACCGTCAAATTATACGTGAAACTTTATTTCGTACATGTAGATAAGAACCAGTTCAATATAATTGCATGTCTATCAATGGAATTTTACTGAGCTTTATTGAAGTCTGTCATTCAGTAGGTAGGTAGATTTTCTCTTCTATCTGCCTGGAAGTGTAACTTTCTTTTCTGTTTGATTGCTTTTGTTTGTTCGCAGGACATCTTGAGAATGAAATTAGCTACAGACTGTTAGTTGACTCGCGACGTGTTACTTACTCTAGCCTTGTGTTAGTTACGAATATGATTTCAGTAAGTGAAGTGTACGTGTTTGTTTAACGTAAACATCTTTGAAATATCATCAGACCACTTAGGTTTTAATAACGGGTAAACGTACAAACCTAAAGGTATAACAGAAACTAATCTTTTCCTAAGGTACTATTCTTTGTACATAAGTTGTAACAAATCATCATAAATCGTATTCTACCAATAGGTAAACCACTATACATACAATTCCGTATTTAATCTAGATATTAGTAGTTGATGTATATCTTGAAAACTAAACTATTAGAATACGACATACGATAATTTAATGTCATCAAAGTATCGATACGACGTCACAGGGCTCTGTAGACCGTAACGATTCTGACATCACCTCCCGTGGATAACCCATTACACTCCGATAACATGTGGCGTCACAGGAGGGAGGGATAGCACGCTTTAACCTCACGTGTTGTCTCTTCAGATTGGAACATTAAAATTTCTGAATGCTCTTTTTAAATTGTAGGTGACTCTGAACGGATCTTAACAATCTGTACTTAGGCTCTTTAGAACATGGGTAGAAAAATAGTAAAACCGATATAGCAGAGTATATAAATTAATATTATTTTAAATATTGCTGATCTATTACAAACAGTTTTTGATCTATGCCAACACCGTTGTGATTGTTTGATATCATTCTAGCGAAACGATCTTATTGGGACGAAACAATATTATTGAGACAGAATGACGTTTGCTAGGGGATGTGATTGTTGTTATTGAGAGAGGATAACGCTATCACAACAGCAGAATAGGTTTGATGCGGAATATTAACATTATCAAGGCCTTCTTAAAATCGTGTCATTGTTTTCACGTCTGACTGTCGGTGCGTTAACCCCTGACAGAAAGGCTACAGAGTTAGATAACTGCAGAAAACAAATTCGTAAAAAATCTGAGTAAAATCATATGGTATTCATATTTTATGACATAGTAACACGTTTATTTTGATAAAGTTTCTTTGTTGGATTGGTTGATATGACTTTCATTATGTTCAAATAAAGTTGTACTATACTTCGAAACTTGAACACTGCCGACATATAATTAACACGTACCTGATAGGGTAACAATATAACCACATGAAGGTATTATTGTGACAAAGGTAAAAGGTCAAAGGTCTATGTGTCTGTCCGTCTGCGTCTGAGCGCCACGTCTTTGTTACGTTTTTTTTTTTAGGTAATTGGATACTCCGTTGTTTTTGGGTTATTTTAGTTTGATTTTTCATTATTATGAGTACAAATTAAACACTTTTTAACCAAAATTGGTTTTAGTAACAAAACAATTTTAAGATTTTCGGTTCTATTTTAAAGTGTTTTAAGTGTCTTTTAAAGCCGACTCTGATACTACATTTGTTACTGAACAGGAACGTCCTAAAAGTACTCGCAAAGTATTTACACTATTCTTGTCACATCCACCGGATTGAAAACTGTGATAAACGTATTAATTCATATCTTGCAGTTTTTTGAACCGTCCATAATAAGAACATTAAAAGTGACTCTTAATTTGCCCTGAGTTTTTGTATTATGAGCATTGAAACATTAATCCTCGTTCCTATCTTTTGACGGATGTGTAAGTACAAGTGATTAGAAAATAGTTTTAATTTTTATAAAATTTTGTTGAAGGTATGTGTTCACGTTATACTTTCTTTCCTAGGAATGATATTACTTTCCTATCACAGGAAAACGAGGAAAAAAGAAAGGTCCTGTCTCACCGTTCAACTGCTCTATTCCCTTACAAGGTTTTTATCAATCAAATAAGACATGTACTGTAGTAAATACGAAGAAAATAACTTAATTTGTATTAAAAACAGGACTATGTTTTTTTATATTCAATAAATACAATAAAAGGTTTTAAAGAGTTGACTCCCATCAGAAGCAGGAAAAAGTTTTATTTAAAAAGGCTCTATATAAGCTAGTAAAGTAACCTGATATTTTTTATATAGGGCGTTAGTTTGCACGAATATTAGTAAATCGGGCTTGGCTCTGATTAAAAGGTTAGGCATCTCAAGTGTTTGGAGATAGAACTTGTAGAATTTCTTTTTTCAGCGTTCTTTAAATACACCATTCAGTTCTAATTAATTCTTTATTGCGTCCTCGGAAGTTGCTCACCCTGAGTAAATAATTTATGACAGGACTTGGTGCTGATCCGCAAAGTGTAAAGGGAAGTATAAGCCTGATGTTTACCACATCAGGTTGTGTAATACCATCAAGGCAACACAACTAGCGAAGTGCGGCGCGGAGCGGCGGTGGTTGCCTGGTAACCGAGGATGGTAGAAGATGGAGTGTGAAATAGGGTATGACGCTTCTCTACAACACTGTCAAAAACACCTTAACTGCCGCATCTTCCTTGTCTCGGTCTCAACAACCCATTGTCACGAGGTCAATAACAGTCCTTGAAGTTTAGAAAATAGATCTTCCTGAACTCAACACAAAACAATACTGATAGTATAATATCCCACGTTCACTAAAACTAGAACTACGCTTATTTTCCAGGAAAAGGTCTTGGGAAGTTAAGCGTTTTTGTGGTTAGCGCTTATTTCAGGTTATGCGCTATAAGGAACATTTCTAGTTAGAATGAATTTATATTTCCGCCGACATAGCTGAGTTTCCTTGTTGCTCCGACGAGGAAACATCTGTTTGAACATTCTACTTCTATCACAAAGTGTATGGCTATTGAAATCTATTTCCCGTCTAAGCTATTTTCGGTTGTATACTCCAGCTTGCCATTTTGCTCCATTAAGAAGTAGATATACAGGATGTAAAACGGTTTCATTTACGGTGTTGTACGAGTAGTTTTGCATGTTTATATGTATTAAATTGATGTTACTTTATGCTGAAAAAATAAAATATGTCACCAATAGTTTTTAAATTTTAAATTAAAAATATTAATAAAAAGTTCACACAAAACCGACAAGAAGAGACAAAAATTATAAGGCGCGTTTATGAGAATCGTATTCGCCCTTTTGTACATTATGTTACAAATAAAAGTCATTCGTAAAAAGAAATCTATTCCTTATTTATTATAATTGGGAAACAACGGGAAAATGCGTATTACTAATCCTTTTTTAATTACACTTCAGTACATAAGTATATAAATGCAAGTTACTCAACAGTCATTTCCACGGGCAGTATATTTTAGGCGAAAATAATAATATCACAACCAAAAGAGTGTGTCGGCTTAAACTTTATTGAGCCTGAAGTCAACGTCTATTGCAAATACTTGTTAATTGCCACGACAATGGTTTCAGCGGGGATGTCAACCTATAATTACGCAATATCAAATTCAAACCTGAAATGATATTGCCAAACACATTCACTGCTGAAAAATAATATAAAACTCATGCACTATGCTAAAATTATTTTGTTACAAATTATCATACCTTGTTGTCATTTAGAATCCAGAAACAGCATGGAAATAATTCTCCGGCAACAAAATGGCGGCGCCGGTGACGTTAAGTTTTTTGCCTCCTATCGGAGGCGTCCGCACATCGCACTATTCTTCATGTGCCTCCGATCGGAGGCGTTCCGCACATGGTACAATAAATCCATAGGCCTCCTATAGGATGCTTACCCCCAATGACCACGTGAAACACGATATATATTCACTATTGTTTAAGTAATCTTAGAATAAAATGTCACTAACCTAAATACAAAATTACTATTTACATTATCTACATGTTCATGAACTGGTTTAGTTCTTCACGGGAGTATGCCCACTTATCGAAGCAAGCCAAGGCACATAATCCTGGCTCTCCAGGACACTGAAGCACAGATATATACAGTCATTGTTTTTTTTCTTGTCCTTTGCACACTGCCTGCACCTCTTTCTCAAGAACCTAGTTCCTTGTGTGTCTCTTCTTTCAGTTTTTGATAGCACATGTCTGACAGTAAGAGCTTGTCGGGGGCGAAGTGGTGGTGTAGCAACATTTGTTGTCAGCAATCTTTCAATGACTGCAATTCTGAAGGAATACAAATTTGTTTTTTTTTCTGGGATTTGCTACAAGATACAATTTGAAACTGTTTATCATGACCATTTTGTAGAAAATGAATAAACATTTTCTTGTACCATCGTAGGCTTTTGTGCTCACAAGGGTAATAGCTCATTAGCTTGGTCATGTCTATCAACACCTTTCATGTGAGCATTGTAAATACACAATGGGCAATGGCTTTTGTCGTGGTTTCACCATACCTATTATTAGACATTGCCCAATCATTTTCGAATCTGGTAGAAATATACAATACGTTGCGTTTATCACGCCATTTTCCTACCATTACGCCGTCTGCGTAACGCTCTATTTTTTCTCCTTTTTTCAGTTTAGCTCCTACTACTTCTGCAGGGAGATGTCTTCTATTTGTCAATAATGTTCCTGTGCAGTAGGTATTATGAAAAAGAAGCTCAGAAGCCAGTGGAAAACTGTTATAATAGTTATCCATATATAAAATGTGGCCAACCCCTAATTTTCACTCCATAAGGTGCATCACAACTTTTCCGGCATGCCCTTTGCCACTAAGCTCTCCCCCTTTCCCAGAATAGACCGGTAAATGCTAAACAAAGGCCATCAGGCTCACATAAAGAGTACACTTTGATGCCGTACTTATGACGCTTTCCAGAAATATACTGTCTGAAAAGTAGACGGCCTCTCCATAGCACAGTACCTTCGTCTAGGGAAAGTTCACAGCCAGGGTAATAAACTTGTTTCATTTTATTATTGAAATAATCTATTAGAACCCGTGATTTTTGATAGTCTGTCATCAGTTTGTTGTTTAATTGTCCTGAGAAATGGGAGACAATCTAAAAAATTAATAAAAATCTATCTCTGGTACATTTGTTCTTCTTACGTATTGAGAAATTGAACATTTTATCAGTTTTCCAATAGGTCATTTTATTCCTATTGAGCTCCGGGACAGTTCCCCATGTGAAAAAACCAATACCTATAAATATTTTTTAACTCAGCCACAGTGAGGTCTGACCACTGCAGCACTGGTTTATTCTGGAATTAGGTTTGTTAAACTGTCTGAAAAAAAATACTTCCCAGAGCATACGCATTTGTTTTTGTTCAACTAATTGTTTGTGTAAAACAATCATCATCTAATAAATAATCCCCACCAACCAATAAGGTGTATTATCCTTCAGGAAATGGATACTAGTATTTTATTTTCCTTTGTAAAAAGGTATCACTCTTTCAAACCTGTCAAAGTTCAGGGGTTGGCCACTGTGGGCTGATTCGTATACTACATCACCCACCGAGGGATCAATGTCATTGCATGGTGTCGTTCACTCGCTGGTCAGACGCGGCATATTGGTTGGGCTACGATCGTGTTCGAGGTCACATGTACATTGGCGGATCGGGGTGTCCAAGTTATCCGAAGCTTCTGACTTCACTAGAAATAGGTCCATATTCGTCACCAGCTGTCTTAAATAAGCATTCGGTCTATTTCACTACTTCGTTTCTACTCGTTCCCATGATCACAAATAACAGAAACTAATACACTAAATATAATACCACTGTGCATTGCGATCAGTTATCTCAAACCCAGCACCTAAACCAAAGGAACAATACGCATGTCCAACTAACAAGCTAACAACGATAACAACTGGGCCTCACACAACCTCCTGAGGGAACAATGACTATTGGAAACATGCTATTGCCGAATGCCATCCGATCGGAGGCGGGAACGCACCCGACAGAGAGGCCTCCAAGGTCCTCCGATCTCGGAGGCACCCGCAGTTGAAATGTGTTTAAAAACAAAGGTTTTTGGGTAAATATTTAATGGAATTTGAAGTTATTGGATAAAGTCAGATGGGCAAGGCTTTCCAAATTCGAACTCACTCAATTAGTTTTTTAGAACCGAGGGCGTGGTCTTGTCTAAAGAAGGTTTTTTAAACACTAATCTCTTAAAATATTGGTTTTGAAATCTTGTATTATATTGGTGAGGAAATATTGAGTTGATTTAAGGAGATTGGATCACTCTAAACCTAGGTGATTTGAAGAATGAAGAATGATTAGAGTGATAAATGAATTTTTAAAATTAGAACAATAAAAATAAAATTTAGAGTAGATTAAGAGTGAAATATAACCTAAGGCCGAATTGCATAGTAATATTGTAGTGGTTACCTCAATAATAGAAAACCTGGACACCTCAATGAGTCTTAGTTGTAACTACTCTAAAATAACACTTTTAATTATTTTCGTCTAAATGAATGTATAGGT
>NW_025779416.1:0-64301 GCF_021130785.1 Homalodisca vitripennis
AAACTGTGTATACAAAACTTGACTCTGTCTCTGCCGTAGATCGGGCTGTTTAAATGGAGAAAATGCTGATAAATTAAAAATATTACCCTCAATTTCCATCCTTAACACGTTCACGACGACCAATATTTACTGCAGTTTCTAATATGACGACGCCATTTTAGGGTATAGTATGACCTGTGGACGAAATTGAGATTTTCGCACAAAGAGGCCTGTTATGACTATATAAAAGGCCATGCGTCATCGAAAACTAAAAAATATTATTGCAAAACAATAGGATTTTCAAAATTTTTTTGCGTGACCTACCGGTGGATCACGACGCGTATTCTAAATACTGTATTACAAAGGCGCGTCGTGACCCACCGGTGAGTCACGCTGTATTTCAGCTGTTCTCATAGCCCACGTGTTCCGCGCTCCGTTTCGGTGCTCAGCCAGACTGCTTGGCGCCAAATAACACGTGAGCCAATCGTTTTGCTCCATTTGTTCCAATCGTTTTTGCTCCATTTGTTTACAATGTAATTTATTTGTTCTAACCTCACTTACACCAGTTGTACTTCGTGGTCTCACATCGTTTACATTTATTTTCGTTTGTGAACATTGTAGGTGCAAAGTGACTGGTAAAAATGGATGACTGTGATATACGAGAAGACGCGTTGTTCTCTGACATTTCAGAACTTAGTGAACTTCAATACTCTGGAAGTGAAGTATGTTCCATCGGATTCTGTGAATAGTGAATCAGAAGATGAAGTTACGGAGGACGAAGATGAAACGATAAATACAACTGCACTATTGTCCTCTGTAAGTAATTGTGTAAACACTGTAAATAGTTTAGGTGCCAGTATTCAAAACTATGGTCAGGCTAATGATAATCGACCTGGACCATCACATACTATATCTCCTGCATCTAATGAATCTACTGTGGATAATGCAAATGATGTAGGTATTCAAAACAATGGCAGGCCCTAATACCAACGAACCTGAACCATCACGTACTACATCTCCTGCAGTTGATGAAGCTACTGGTAGTGATAACTGGAGTGACTGTACATTAACTGAGAGGGATTTCCCTTTCACTGGAGAAGAGGGTTTGATGTATGACTTTGATAGAAGCGATCCCATGACAGTTTACAGGCAGTTTTTTACTGATGAGGTTTTACAGTTAATAGTAACTGAAACCAACAGGAACGCTCGTAAATTACTTATCAAGTCATGAGGTAAGAAGACGATCTCTAATGAGAAACTGGTTAGACTGTGACGAGATAGAAATTATGAAGTTTTTTTGGAATCATTTTGATAATGGGAATATGCCCTCCTTCCACAACTCAGACTGTATTGGTCCAAGAATAAACTTTTTGAAAATGAAGTAATTAAAAAAAAAAACCATGAAAAGGGACCGTTTTTGAGGCAATTCTCAAATGCCTCCATTTTTCTAACAATGAGGAAGTAGCAGAAACAGAGCCAAGGCTTGCCAAAATTAAGAAAATTGTTGATATGCTGAACAAAAATTTTCAATCAGTTATGAAGCCAGGAGAAACATTTGTCATCGACGAAACAATGGTGGCCTTGGCGTGGGCGCCTTCATTTTAGGCAATACAACCCCAACAAGAACACACAAGTATGGAAATCAAAGTGTACAAGTTGTGTTCTGGTGAAGCATCACACGTACAATTGTAAAATTTATGCAGGTACAAATGATATTACAGGGAATGAAGGACATGCCCAGAAAATAATACTTCTGTTAGCTTCTGATTTGTTGCTTCAGGGTCGCACTATATTTGCCGACAACTTCTATAATTCTGTTCCTCTCGCAGAATTTCTTCTCCACAAAAGAACATACTTATGTGGCACCCTTCGTGCAGACAGGGTCAATAATCCAAAAGAGCTCGTCAAGAAAAATATCAAAAGAGGCGAAGTATCTGCTCTTCAAAACGAAAGGGGAGTCAAAGTTATACTCTGGAAAGATAAAAGGCGTGTCCTCATGATTTCTACCCGTGCAGAAGACCAAGGGATTTTAAAAGACACTGGTAGAAAAATAGCAAAGGACAACCTATTTTAAAGCCGTCGGCAGTGCTGGCATACAATGGAGCCAACAAGGGAGTTGGATGTTTCTGACCAGCTGTCGTCGTATTATACCCCTCTCAGAAAAACCATTCGGTGGTACATGAAAGTAGCATTTGAGCTTCTTCTTGGCACATGCGTGGTTTAATTCACTTGTAGTATACAACCACGGTAAACCTAAAAAGGACCATATGGACATGTTAGGCTTCCGGTTAGCACTTATAAGTAAAATGATTGCTAGCCCAGTGACCAACAGAATACAAACACCGGCTCTGCGTGCACCAGATGGAGAAGTAAGAAGGCGGCCTTTGTTGACCCACCAAACTATCTCAGCGGAAGGAACCTGCCCGGACTTCTCGCAAAAGATGTCTGCCGTGTTATAGTGAACTGGCCGACAGACTTTTGGAACTAGTGAGGCGAGAAGAAAGCAAGAAAAGTCACTAAATTTTGCAATGATTGTCCTAATTCTCCTTCTATGTGTATCTTATGTTTTAACTCTAAGCACAAGTAAATTGTAAAAACATTACTCACTCTTGCATTGTTTGCCATATAGTTATATATCTTACTATGTTTTTTCAAAGTTAATAACGTTTTTTAAATCCATGTTCTGCACATTACACATGCTGCATTTTATAATAAAACCGTTGTCCATATAGGCAAGATGAAAAATACTAGTGTTTATATTTTTAAATCCTATAATATCACTGTGTTAGTAAACGTGTTCCTGATATACCTACATGTTTCCCACAATCTTCCTGGTGGACGTGGTTAACATTAAACGGCCAATTCTTTGACTGTATAAAATCTACAGCCATATAGAAACGCATTGTTACGTGACTCACCGGTGGGTCACGTCGTCCTTTACGAATGGGCCCGTGACCCACCGGTGGGTCACGTCGTCGTGAACGTGTTAAGTTACAGCCACAGAAGAAATACAGCAGCAAAAAGAAATTCAAGAAAAAGTTAGGCCATGAATTTTTCAGCCAGAAGTTTGTCTGAAAATTTTAAAGTAAGTCAGGTTTATAAATCTTTCACCAGAGAATGATGTAAGATCTAGAATAATAATTAGTTTTACAGTAATGGAGCTGCTAATATATACAATAATCTTAAATATTCCTTACAAACTTTAAAAATCACGTAAAATAATTTAAGCTAGCATCTTCCTTCGTCTTTACCTTCTACTGTTACACAAAATTAGTGAGAAAAAAATGCAACTCAATCAATCAATTGGTTGAGATTGCTACAATAACTAAAAAAATGTCATTTAAAAAATATAAACATCACTGTTTTACTCAATCTGGCATTTATCTCAACTGGGCAGGTAAAAAAATCATAGCTAGTAAGACAAGTAACCAAATTAATGGTAAATGGTACCAAAACTGCTGGAAAATGAAACAAAAGAACCACCTACCAACATATTTGCAAAGATAAGGTTTTCAAACAACTTATCTGTTCACCGCTAGGATGCGTTAGAGAGAAAATCACATTGGACAATTTTGTCTCCAACCTTTACAAGTTTCAAGTTGCTACTGGAGTGCATGGTACCTTTGTTTTCAATCATACTGTCCATGTAATATGTACATTTGCTTCAGATCCACGTAGTAATATTGTATCGATATATCCATCCCGTGTCCATCTTAAATAATACTAATTAATTTACCAATAGTATATATATGCGGATCAGCATATACAAACGGATACTTGCAGAAAAGATGTGTCCATATTAGGCTCATATAATTTTTTTATCCATATCATGGCAACGTATGGGTTGAGGCACACGATTACCTCATATATACAGGAGTTTTATAGGCTCTAGATCTGGCATCACAACACAACAACAACACAACATTTATAACAACATTTTTATAAATATTGACAGTGGCCACATAAACAACAGAGTTCTAGTAAATGCTTCCTGGCCACACCACTTTGACCAGGAAGCGGATGTACACAGACGCCTCTTATTTATAAGGAGTCTTGTAGATTCAGTCCTCAAAGAGTAAGCTCTCTCCTACACTATTCGAACAGGGAAAATTAATAGGCGTTTTTAATGCTGAAGACTTTAATTCAAAATTAATTGAATTTCTAATAGTAAATTATTATTTTGAAATACCATTCTCTGTAATTAGAAGCAAAATAAGTACCAAATACACTCCTAACTAAGCCAGAAATAACTTAGTCCAGAAATAATCGCTTTGAAATTGCCTCTAATTCTTGCACACAGCTATTAAAAATTAGAATTCTCATCATCCTTAATAAATAGCCTACAAAAAACGAGAGTTATATAGGAAATTATTATAAAATACAAATCGGATGATAAAATACCAACCAAAATGTTTTCTTAATCTAACAGATCAAATGTAGGATGTTGTGAATTCTAAGAAACTCCCTGAAATCCAAGAAAGTGCTAGAATTACACTAATTGACAAGTGATAATATAATTTCAAATCCCTACGAGATTGCAAACATTTTCATTGAATTTTACTCTATGTTGGCTCATGACACACCCCATACCAACTTTTACACCACTTTAGAAATTCATTTTTTCTTAATCGGGTTACTGAAGAGGAGGTACTTTAAAACATTCTTTCCTTGAAACCAAAACCTTCATGCGATTTTGACGGAATCTCCCCCAAACTGTTGAGGCAGTTCTTATTCTTATGATACCATTTTTTACATCTTGGCATAACTTATAAACATATCATTTCAAGAGGATATGTTTCCAGATTCACTGAATCATTTAACGTTTTTCTAAATGGAGTGCTGCCTTTTTTATAGATGAAAACAATGTACTTATTCACATTAACCAATTCGGATTCATTAAGAGGAAGCCGGCAAATGAAACTATTCATAATGTGGTTTCATTCGTTTCGCAAGCTCTTGACATTAAAGAATCGGCTATGGATGTCTTTTTGATCTCATCAATGACTTAGATATGGTCGATTATAATTTGCTCCTACAAAAACTTGATTGTCCACGGGATAAGAGAAGTTTCCCACTTTCTGATCTCTTAATATTTCTTGAGAAGAAACTCAGGTTTATTCGATGTAACTTCAGGAATTCTCTGCAGGTTTCTAAAATAACTTGTTTTATCAAATCCTATGTTCTGAGATCCTCACCCTTACCCCTATTTTATTAACGACCTGTCATCTTGCATAACTGGCATCAATGCTAAAGTCTTTCTCTGTTTGCTGTTGACACTTATTTCTATAAAGGCTCAGAGATGAACCGACCTTGAAGTTTTTGCTTTTAGAAAAACCAGTATTTTAGTGTACTACCGTGTACCGTGTACAGTGTAAACCGACTACTTCTAAATGAAGCAAAAACTTAAGTACAAGATTTCTGTATAACCAATAGATCCAAAAGATCGGAGAAGCTAAAATTGGGTTTTAGGGAGTTCAAGGTATCACTATACTTGATTTTTTTCAAGTAACAAACACCCCAATTCATTACCATTTTAGTCATTGGAACAACATCAATGTTCCTAAGCATTATTTCCTTGATCTACATCTCCTTATTAGCGACAATTAGCGTTTAAATGCACTTCCTGATTCCCTTAAGGCCGAAAGTGGCGTAACAGCTTTTGAAAGAGGGGCTAAAACTCTTTTTTTGAACAGTTGCCCCCACAGCGTTCAGAAGTGTTTGAACCGTACTGTCATGTCAATCTGGAAATGTTTATTACTTTGTAATATATATTTGCAGAAACTGAACCTATTGACGCTATTGTACAGTTAAACACTGGTTGCAATAAAGAATTTTGAATTCTGATATACCACTACCCATACGATGGGATTCATTATAGGCACACAATGTTATACTATATTCCTTAGAAACTAACATATATAAAAAAATTAATTTATGTAAACCACGAATCAGATATTTTCATAAGTGTTGTTTGTTCTATGTATTAAATGTTACATAACTCCTATCACATCCAACAATTTAAAGCAATCACAAGTCATTGCATCTTGGGGCTTAATGAAGTAATTAAAGCTCTCTTCTTATACGTAAACCGGAAAAAATAGAAAGATAGTTTTCAGTTACAATATACTCTAATTTTGAGGTTATGATAGGAAGTTGTAATTTTTTGGCAATTTTAATCTGTTTCAGAGTTTAATATTTTTAACGATATGATAATTAGAATATACAAAATTTTCAATATTATAAGTTTAATACTTTGTATATATCAGCATTACTGCAGTGCCAATGATGTATTGGGTTGTAATGGATTTGTCAAGAGTACTGTTGGAGAAATTGACTTTTCCAAAGTGGAAGTTAAAATGTAAGTAATAATGTTTAGAGGCTCGTAATATTAACAGTTTATTTATATGAGGATTGTATTAAATAAGTTAGACGTAGAAAGAAAATACTAGCCTAAGGAAAGGTGCGTTTTTCACAGTGTACCCTAGCCTACTTTTTAAAATATTTTACTTATAGTGCTCGATTTGAAGGGGCATTATGGTACCTCTTTCTGAAAATATAAGGACCTTTGGTTTGTGTGGTAAACTTTCCTCTCCATCCCAAAAATACATAAAACAATGTTTTGATATGGTGGTACCCTCATATTGTTACAAATTTGTAGAGAAGGACATCCAAACTCTCTTTTTTCTGGTATAGGTATTCTGTACACTAGAGACTCCCAGTACATTAGAATCCACCACCTGTAGTTCTAGATATTGAGTACTGAGGAGCTATTACTTATTGTCTGGCTCTAAAAAAAGACCATAAGGCACAACTTGTGCAAATTAGCGCTAACCCTGTTTTTATATACATTAGCTGGCATAAAAAATTTCAGTTGTAATTGACTGAGTGATAATGAAGCTTATCACTTGAGGAGCTGGAAAAATTTCATTTCTGTCATCTATCCTCACGATATCTTGAAAATGAAGTGACCTATAGATTTGAAATTTTGTATGCAGTCTCAATGAAGCTTGTTACGTGATGATGTGGTGTTGTTTAGAATAGAGTAGATTTTGGTTATGCTTCTTTTCCAATAATTGGTTTATATAACAAGAATGTTCAATTAATATGTGTACCTGAATTGTCGATAAAACTAGATTATTATATAGTGTTGTATTCAATAAAACAATAATTAATAGTAAGATTGTTCTACTCTTTTAATGTAGAGTAAAATAATATTAAAACAAGTGAAAACAATATATAAAATTCATGCACTGCATTTTTAAATTTTATTCATACGGGGTAGGGTACGATAAAGCGGACCCGGTTTTTTATATCGAAATTGGCAAACGATATTAATTAATCATAACCATCGATATAATCAATCGATACTGATTAATTATTTTTAACAATCAACTTAAATAATCTATATGAACTGCTGTAAACACTTTCAAATAATACAATTAAGGTAATATTTTAAATTTCACATAAGTAACATTATGTATTAAAAAAGGCTGTCAATCTTAGGAAGCTTCACGAAATTGCTTTTTAAACGACGATGAAAAACATGTTTTTTATGGCTTCAGCATGTTGGGTTAGTACCTAAGAATCCATTATGTGATATTTGTGGAAAGGTAACAAATGTAACTGTCAGAGGAGCTATCATGGTCGTCTTCAGATGAAAAAAAGAAGGTAATGGTGGACACAACTCTAGTAAAAAACGCACTGAAGAATAGATTTTTTTTGAAGGGTCAAAGTTCGGACTGCGCAATATTGTGACTTTAATGTACTTCTTTTCCAGAAATCAAACAAATTACGATTTTTTAATTCTTGAATGTAGTTCTGATTTACACAGTCAATCTAGAAGTACGATATCTGACTGGCTGTCGTTTTGCAGGGAAGTGTGTTTTGTTTGGATAGATGATTAGTTTAATAGGGAAGAAAAGCTTGGAGGTCCTGGAGTGGTGTTGGAAATTGATGAGTGTAAAATTGGTAAACGTAAAAATAACAAAGGGAGGTTGGTAGAAGGAACCTGGATTCTAGGTTTAATAGAAACTATACCGGAAGGACAAAAACGTGGGGGTAGATATAGGATAGAGATTTGTCCTGAAAACAAACTAGATGCAAAAACTCTCATTCCTCTCGTACTAAAGCACGTGCAGCCTGGAACAACCATAGTTACAGATATGTGGAAAGCATATTTTGGATTAAGTGATGGTGGTTTTTGTCCATTTTACTGTGAACCATAGTGAAAACTTTTTAAACCCAGCAACTGGTGCCAACACTCAGAAAGTTGAAAGTTGGTGGAGAGCCGTAAAACGTAGTTCTAAGAAGTGGTATCCCAGCCGACCTTCTCTTAGATCACCTCTGTGAATATTTATATAGAAGAGAGGTACCGATTTTTCTGAAGAGGACGCATTCAACCATTTCTTAAAGCTGTAAAAAATTGCTACCTAGGCAAAGACATGTAGATAGTTCGACAAATTTCCGTTTCCTATTCTAATTATTTTTTTTTGTTCTAATTTATTTTCTATTCCCAATGTTTGTTATCATTTCTTAATTATTTATGGTTTTGCTGTTTGATTGTTCTCGTTCTGTTTCATTTAGTTAAAGTTGAGTTTCCCTGATTTTGGTTATGTTAATTTATTATTTGTTACATCATTAAATTCACATTTTAATTTAAAACATATGATTGTTATTACTTTTATATCGATTGATAATCTATGATTCGATATGCGAATATTAGGTATCGATGATTATATTCTTCGATATAAAAAACCGGGTCCGCTTACTCAAAAGTGCTAACCAGTGGTTTTATAAAAAAATGTTTTGTTCATCATCAAATGGGGAATAAAAATTAGATTTACCTCAAATGTAAAAAATATATAATAAAAAAGTTTTAAAATTAAAAATATATAAATTCAGTGTATACAATTTTGAGTTTTCATGTAAAATACTGCAACACAAACATTTTAAAAACTGTTAAACACTAAATCATATATAAATACTACCCCAAAAAATAAAGAAGGAAACTAAAATAAAGATGCCACCACCTGTGGTCTGTTGTAATTGAAAAGTGAATATTGCCTACTTAAAAAATATATCAGCTATACGATAGTAATACAAACAGATAATAAAATTTATATTTAGATCGAGGCTAATTGTATATTACACCAAAATAATTTTAATAAAGAAGAGTTGAGAATAAATGAATGGCTAAATTTAATTTTTATATGTGGGTTTTCACTTTCATAGTTTCAATGGTAATGTTATGGGAAACACTTTTTATTTACAATATTTACATAATGTTTTGGTAAGTATGTTTAGAAATAAACTAAGGGTGAAACTCTCTAACATTTAGCACAAACAAATGCTGACCAGTATCTGCACTCTTTGCAAAGTCTAAATTATTTTCTTCATACAACCAAAAAGGTTCACTTACAAAAGAGATGTCTTGAATAACTGCCTAATCATTATTGAGAGCATTTATACTATAGTCCTCAGAAACTAGTCATCATGAACTAAGTTTTCACTATCCATGGTCCATACCACAATCCGATTACTCAAACATGCTTGTAATACGCAAATATTGTCTGTAACTTTATTTCTCAAGTAAATAAATAGCCTAAAGCAAGCAAATAAATTAGGCAAACAATAATTCATAGTATAAAACTTTGAAAATAAATAAAATGCTGAAAGATTATTTAATAAAACATTGCTTACCGCTGAATCTGATTGTAAGTAAACCAATTGAATTAAGCAAACTACATGACTAAAAGCTTTTTTGCTCACGTAAGTGAGATGAAAACAGTCCACAGGTAACCAAATAGTTGAATATCAAAATATGCAGAAAAGTGTATTTCATCAAACCTTAAACATTTTTAAACACAGTACAATAAGTATTTAACATATTAAATTGAAATATGGTAGGCCTATCAATAATAAGAATACCAGATCTCAAGACATAGATATTTAGTTTTATAACTTCATTAGTACACGTATTTTGAACCAGGATGTATCAGCCATAACTTCAGTCAGCACAATATACAACACCTCTCGATCGAAACAACTGAGAAAAATGTGTACAACACCCAGTGATGCTGAAGAAGCTTAAGGCAGATTTTTTGCAACAATCTCTGCAAGTATAGAGACTTGTCCAAAAAATAGGAGTGTTGCTATAAATCCGTTAAGTAGAGAGAAGATTAAATCCTACTTCCTCAGGACACATGGCAATAATGCAGAAATTTCCTGAGGCTGAAATACTATCTTAACTATTTGAGTGCATGGTAAAGAAATACGCCTTTGCCAAAACAAATTTCGTCTCCTTAGAAAATAAACATAAATGGAATACAAAGGAGGTCTACCATACTTAAGGTATTCTGCAGCTGTACACTGATGGCTCATGCCTAGACACCATGATAGGGTTTGAAGTTTATGGACTTGGAGCCAAATTGATAATGCCCTTAGGAACTATTTCATGGTCAGGAACTAAATTTGGAAGTCATGGCGATTGAAACAAGCGCCAAAAGGCTCACACAGAGGGCACCTAAAGCTGCAACATATCTAATACTATCAGACAGTCGTGCAGCTTTAAAGGCTCTTGACACCTTCTCCTTTGACTTAAGGTAATAAGGGAATGTAGGAATGCACTAATGGAACTGGAACTGAAGGTCTCAGGACTCTGGAAATAAAAAATCTATAAGTAAAATGATGTTCAAGATTCCTAGATATACGATAAAGAGGATATACGATTAGTACATGGGATGTAACAGGACATGGCCCTCTTCAAAAACATCTGATGAAGGTTGGTGAATGCCGACTCTCAAACGACATCAGAAGACAGGATACCTTAAATCTAGTAGGTTTATACAGAAGCCTCAAATTTGAGGGCTAAAAACATAAGTAACAGAAGGCGCAAAGGTCCTTTCAGGACTGAGTGCAGAGTCTTAGGCTCTTTTCCTCATTATTAAAAGAAAGAGTAAAGGCCAGAAGAAAGAGAAAATAATCCAAATATATATATATATATATATAATGACAATGAAAGTCTCTAAAGTTGAATTGAAATAAAATAATTTAATTTTTAATATGGATTTAATGAAGTAGGTTTTTTTACTTAATATGGTCAGCGCCTGCTAGTCTAAATGCGCAAACTATCAAACTGCCAAGGCAGTACCACCCTGGAGGGTACGCATATTTTCTTAATTTTATGTATTTAGATACCCGAGTTTAGAAAGTTAACCACAAACTAACCAGTAAGCAACATCAGGTTGTGATTTTTCCTTAGATGGGCAACTGCTAAGCATGCCTTTGCAAAAACCCTGCCTAACTGACCATTGGTAGTTTGGAAGTGACCTATAGTAGCTGATTCCCATGTTAAGTGTTATAGAGGGCTTCTTAATTCTAACTTTGCATGGTAAAATAAGACATTTTTAACTTTAAGTAGAATAGTAGAAATGTCTTTATTTTCTTACAAAGAGAGGTAGTTAATTCAGAGCTGTAAAGCCCTATCTTACAAATCTCAATTTTAATAAAATATACATAATAAGTAACAATATGTAGAGCAAATAATGGGGGGGAAATTAATAAGAAAGAACTTAAAAGTAAATGGACACATTTAAACGATTAATTTGGATTGAAACAGAATACTCAACAATTATAAAGTTATAACACAGTTATAAATCCATACATTATTTTTTGTATTAAATTGTTTTGGTTGCACATAGCCTATGTTTAAATAACTAGTCGTACAAGTTTCCTGAAGACTAAATATCAGACAAGCTATTTTCATTCATTAAATTGTTGAATAACCTCATTTAATATCAATGCAGAGTGATGAACAAGAAGTACTCAGTCCATACTAATTTTATTATTGTAATATTTTATTATTTTTACACAAATATGCAGTACATGCAGTCACATACATGAGTACTCCACTTAGATCTTTATACATGAGTAGTATTGTTGTAGTCATAAGAATGACAGGTTATCATCTTATTTGTTATACATGAGCATTCCAGGCATGACAAGCTGTTTTTTTTAAGGGAACTCCTGTAACAATAGTTTCTATGCTGAAGAATAGGAAACTCACATGAGAAAGGCATTAATTAATAGTTTTCTTTGACACCGCAGGCAGGTGTCTTATGTTTAGGCTAGCGACTGCCTTTAACATAGGGAGCCCTACCAACTCCCAACAATCTCTCCATCAGTAGATTAGACCTATCAACCTACCCTTAGACTCCAATGTCTTGACATTTGCAGTTGTTGGTTCAGCTGGAAGTTATAAATCTGTGAGGGATGGGAGGGGTGATCTTCCTTAGATCAAGAGGAACCTATGTATCAAGATTCAAGTCTTTAGGACCTTTCTTTTGAGAGTTATCACAAAGACTTTATGACTTCTGACATGATTTTAATAAGTCTGTATTGAAAATGTAATGTAAGAAGTAGCGCAGATGGACAGACTGCCCTTTTAATTTTTGATCCTAAAATCAATAGAGCTCTTCCTTGGGCCATCATCTGTCAAGTTTTAACCCTCTAGGACCTTACTATAAAGAGTTTGCACAGACATATGGAAAGACTACCCTTTGACTCCTTTTGATCACAACATCAATAAAGTTCTTTCTTGGACCAAGAGGTTCTTCCTTTCTATCAAGTGTTATGGCATAGGAGGACAGACAGACAAGCAGAGAGAGATGGACTGCCCTTTGATCTTTTGACCTTAAAAGCTAGGACCTTTTTATAAAGAGTTATCGCACAGACAATGAGATGAATTTTAATAAGGCCTTGTCAGGTCCTTTATAAGAAATGTTGAGTCCTTATGTACCTGTTAACTAGCGGCAATCACTGCATAAATATTAGTTAAGCAGTAAAAAATTAGACAAACTTTTAATGGATTTAAATTAAATTACATAAATTTCCATTCACTGGTACAGTTCATCCATATAATTTTTAGTCATCTCTATATTTTTGATAATGATATAGTTATACAATTTCAATAAAGATTGATTCACAAGTAGTACTTACTCCTCCAGGACTCTAATCTGAATCTGTCACTTGCCGGGTGAGTATGCTACCGCTACACCACAGAACCTCTACTTTTTATGATTCAATTATAATGTATCGGCCATTTTATATCACATATTTATTTAAGTTACGAAACTAACATATGATCGGAAGACCAAATTATTCTCAAACAACTTTTAAAATTCATTAAATTTGTATATATAATTAACTGTATTTAATAGAGGATAGCAGAGACACATGTATTGTTGGTTTTGAAGATTAATGTTGTATTATACTTTTCAGGTTTACTAAACAAGGAAGTTTAAAAGATCAAACTGAATGTGCACCAAACAATGGTTATTATTTTCTGCCTCTTTATGATAAAGGGGAATATATTTTAAAAGTAAGTGTGTTGTATTTTTCACTTTTTTGTATTTTTAACATTAGTATAGAGTAAAAATAGAGTAAAGTATAGATGATAGAATAGAGTATTGTTGTAGAGTATAGAGTGAGGTACTTTAATGTTTAGTTTTCAAATTAGACTTGAAGTGATCAACCAAGAAGTAGGAATAATATATGCCTAGTGGTTACATAAAAGACATTCTTTTACTAAACAACGAAACAAGTTTCTTAAGCGATTAATCATTAAAATTTTTAGTGGCCTAAGATTTAAAACTTACACATAGGCTGCTTAAAAATTAAAAAAGTGAAATTACAAGTAATGAATTTCCGGTAACATGGTTCTTTGCACAAGTTATTTTAAAATTACTTATAATACAGAGACTTTATAATATCTGACATATTGTGTTTATGAATTTCAAGAATACTGCATATAAGGATTTTATAGTATGTTTATTTACAGGTTGTTTTACAGCCCAAAAGCAAAATATTTAGTTAAATAAAATAATTTTTAATAAATGATGATAATGTTAATAATTTGTACCTTTATGAAATCCAATTTTCACAACAGTGTTTAGTTTAGATTACAATAAGTTTTTGTTAAAAAAAAAAACAAAACAAAAACACTTCTTTTCATCTAATATCTATGCCATTATTACCAATTAAAAATAAAACTTTTCCTTCTTTTTAACAACACAACAATATTAGTATAAAATTACTGAATTTCTTTTAAATTCCAACTTTTAAGCCACATTCAAAATAATAAAAACCATTGTTACTTTAAAAAAAGTAAATTAACTTAACTTATATGATTATTGGGCTTTAGATTATAGATACTTGTGATCTGATTGACTCTGAAAAGAATTTGTTGGCTGTAACATAGATGGTGAGATATAAAGAAAACATATATGTTTAAATTATAAACAGGTGCATAGTTTTAAACTTATTGAAATATGTTTTTATCAACCATACATATTCAGACCTCAATCTTTGTCAAAATTAGACTTAATGTTAGATCACAATAAAATATTTTGTTTAAGATTATCAAATTATTGTAAGCTGTCAATTATTCAATACTCCCTTAACCAAAGTGAAAATTTTTATTCTTATCATTTTTAAATTAAAAATGTTTATTGCAGTTTGATTTTGGTATTAAAATTATTTTGTAATAAGCCGGAATGGTGTTACATTTAGTCGAATATTGCTGACAGCTTGTGGTGGAAATTTGCCTCTTTTTGGCTAGAGCTAATTTTTGCAAAGACATTCATGTTGTTTAGTAATGAACTGTTTGATTCTGACTTGCTTCACTGGTATATTCATGGAAACTATAGAAATCTCAGAAATAGTAGAACCAAATATGGTGCGGTTTAAGCAACAGTTCATGATTGTTGCCGTAACACTGTTGCTAAACTGCATTACATTCATTAACAGCTATGAAGTGGTCATTAAAAAGCAGTTTATTGTGTTGTCCAGTTTCACCGATCAGCCCCTCTGGTTACAGCTATGAGTAGTAAGTGGAAACCTTTTTGTTGATGAGCATACAAGTTGTTATCATCATTAGAAATAATGAGCCAGCCAAGGCCACATTCATTGCTTTATGTTTAGAACCCATTTAACACTTTCAAAAATTATTTATACAACATTTAAGGACATTTCAGAGGTTTTTATTGAGTAGCCACATTCAGTATGCTTTTGAAGGATTTTAAATAATGTATTACTAGACTTGCAGTGCTAATAAAATTTTCAAATTAGTTAGGGCATGAATTTGTTTTATTGTTCTTCCATTAAAATATTTTGCAGTATGTTTAAGTAGAATGCCACACACTTTTATATTTATTTTGTAATTCATGTAAAATCTTAAAGGAACACACTGCATGTGATTAAAACCTTTAAATTAATGTATTGGTGTATAAAAAAATAATGGATGCAATACTGTATATACTAAGAATTAAAAATATATGCATTACTTTTTTAGTTATCTTGGATATATTGATATTTTTATAGAAACATAGCTTGAGTGTTGTTTATCCTTGCCTTGACACTTGATAATTAGTTTATTGTTACCTTCAGGTAGCACCTCCCTTGGGTTGGAACTTTGAGCCTGCGGAGGTTACTATAAATGTGGATGGGGAGACTGACTCCTGCAGCTTAGGCATTGACATCAACTTTGTCCTTCAAGGGTTTGCAGTAAACTGGACAAGTGAGTATTATGGAAACTTTTCATTGTTGTATTCAACATTATGATAAATTCTTCATTTGAAACAGAAGGTTTTTCCCAAATTTGCTTAAGTTTGCTAGAATTGTACCTGTATATAAAAAAAAAAGGGGACCCAAATATTACAACAAACTATAGACTTGTTTCTATATTACCTGTATTTAGCAAATTTGATGAAAAGATTTTTTTGATAAGATTAAACAACTATTTTAATAAAGAGACATCAATTTGGATTTCGTGACAGTATTTCTGCCACTGATGCAATAGTAAAACTTGTAGATGCTATTGTTGATAGCTTAGAAAGCAATAATACTGGGGTATTTATACAATTTTCAAAAACCTTTGACTGTGTGGATCACTAAAGTCTGTTGCAAAAATTATTTGATTATGGAATAAGAGGAGTGCTACATGCATGGCTTGAATCTTATCCCAAAAATAGAAAACAACAAGTAGATGATATCTCAGGGACGTTATTGAATTATTTGGATATAAAGTATGGTGCCCCATCAGGGATCGATATTTAGTCTTTTGTCATTTTAACATATATAAATAATTGTGGATCAACTGTCAAGTTAGTAAATTAATACAGTATGCAGATGATACTACTTTGTGCATCAGCTAAAAAACTGATCAGCTAACTGATTTGGAAATTAAGACGTTTGAGGGTGTCAATTCCTGTACACAATATTTTTTATGAATATGCTTTGAAAGTAAATCTATTAAAATTTAACTGTATTTCTTTCTGTAGTCATCCTATTTAGATTTGGCTTTTCAATCAATCCATTTCAAATCACCCAGGTCATGTTGCTCAACATTTTTAATTTGCCTAATTTTTTTTTATTATGAGTTCCCTATGGGTAGACAATCAGAAAACACTATTTGAAAAAAATTTTACAAGCCATAGTTTTTTTTCCTGGCGGCCATTTTTAAAATGGCGGTTTTGCAGATTTTAGTAAAAATACGCGGTTTGCGAAAAATTTTAATTGCCAAGCTATTTTTAAAGATATCAGAATAATTCAAAAACCAGTGTGTTCAGCATAAAATGAACTTCAATTTGACATTATAATAATGTTTCTTTTGTGAAAAGAAAGTCAGTCAAACTTGTTCTGCAAAATCTCGGAAGAAAATCATCAATTGTTACTTTTTAAGACCATAAAAGTTTAAGAAGGAAATGAGACTCACTACTTATATTTTATTTCTTTGTTGAAAACTAATATAACTACCTACTGAAAAAGTTTTAGCCCTGAGAATGCTCTCCTTTTTTTTCTAGAGCTTTTCAAAAATGGCCAAAAGCCTAATAATGTCAATTTTCTAGGGTGAATAACTAAAAAGGGACTGAATGAAAATAAATGAAAATTTTACAGAATGTTCTTTATAGAAATAGGAATACCTCATAAAATAATTATGACTGAGACCTTAACTACATTTAGAGATATACAGCATTGAATTTCAGTTAAAAGCACTACCCTTTTTCTCGCTTGTGCGGTACCAAGTTAGCAAACAAGGGCTTGTTTTTAAATCATTATGTTAACAATAAACTTATATTTAATGCTCAAAACATTATATTCCTTATTTAAACCTACTTAGGATTTACAATAAAAATTATTTAAAAGCAGAAAAATAATGGTATAAATAAACAATACTCAAAACCACGATAATTTACCGTGGTAATTTACTTTAGCGATGGAGCAAGCAGCCAGTACAAAAATAAGAAAATCTTCATTAATGTCTGCCTACATAAAAATGATTTCAGTTTAAAAGCAGAATGGAAATTTCTTTGCCTCATCACACGGGAAGAATTCTTGCGATGGTATTGGGGGAACCACGAAACGAGAAGTTACACGAGCTTCACTTAAAAGACCTTAAACTGAATATATCCTGACTCCACAAGATATGTTCAAATATTGTAGAGAAAATATTACTGGAGTTTAGTATATATTTTTGTTCCTTCAGCCGAAATCAAGCAATTGTTTATTTATACCATTATTTTTTCTGCTTTTTAAATTTATTTTTATTGTAAATCCTAAGTAGGTTTAAATAAGGAATATAATGTTTTGAGCATTAAATATAAGTTTATTGTTAACATAATGATTTAAAACAAGCCCTTGTTTGCTAACTTGGTACCCGGCACAAGCGAGAAAAAGGGTAGTAGTGCTTTTAACTGAAATTCAATGCTGTATATCTCTAAATGTAGTTAAGTCTCCAGTCATAATTATTTTATGAGGTATTCCTATTTCTATAAAGAACATTCTGTAAAATTTTCATTTATTTTCATTCAGTCCCTTTTTTAGTTATTCACCCTAGAAAATTGACATTATTAGGCTTTTGGCCATTTTTGAAAAGCTCTAGAAAAAAAAGGAGAGCATTCTCAGGGCTAAAACTTTTTCAGTAGGTAGTTATATTAGTTTTCAACAAAGAAATAAAATATAAGTAGTGAGTCTCATTTCCTTCTTAAACTTTTATGGTCTTAAAAAGTAACAATTGATGATTTTCTTCCGAGATTTTGCAGAACAATTTGACTGACTTTCTTTCACAAAAGAAAACATTATTATAATGTCAAATTGAAGTTCATTTTATGCTGAACACACTGGTTTTTTGAATTATTCTGATATCTTTAAAAATAGCTTGGCAATTAAAATTTTCGCAAACCGCGTATTTTACTAAAATCTGCAAAACCGCCATTTTAAAAATGGCTGCCAGGAAAAAAACTATGGCTTGTAAAAATTTTTTCAAATAGTGTTTTCTGATTGTCTACCCATAGGGAACTCATAATAAAAAAAATTAGGCAAAAATTAAAAATGTTGAGCAACAAAATTTTATTTTTATTGGGTGATTTGAAATGGATTGACCCTTTTACTACCTTTAATTTGGTGTAATGCAAACCGTATAGTTTGTATGTGATGTGTTTTTAGTTATAAAACATATTTAAATTATCAAATTTTAAATAATTTTTAAATGTCAATTATTTACAAATCAGTAATAGCTAAAATTTCTTAGTTATTTTTGGAAGGGTAGGTCCTCAACTATTTTGGGTAACATTTGGAGTTTCATAACTTGTTCAATAAAATAAAAATAAAAAACCTGTTTAAACTGTTTTTTTTTTAGAATTTTTAACACGTTTTACATTTACAGCAAGATAAATTGGAATTAAAAAAATCTGTGTCAAGAAACCTTTGAAATGAGATACCACACATCCCATCTTTGCATTTAAAAATGTCCCTAAAACAACAAATAACAACTAAATACTCAGTACTGTGTGTACAGGCTATACTAATATCCAAACTAAAACCACTATTTATCACATTATACTGTATGGTGGTATAGTAGCAGTAATATTTATAAAACTCTATTAATATTTTATGATTCCTCTAGCAAACAAAAACTTTCTTTTTCGGTGTGGCCCCCTCAGTGCAGTGCACTGGGCACACTTGCCTAAGGCCAACCCTGTATTTTTCTTTAGTATTTGACTTGTGTGATATTCATGGTCAGTTACTTCTTTTAGTTCAACAATTTTATATCAACATTTATGTTCTCTTTTACCTTATTTTTTAAAATACAGGGTGGTTATAAATTATTGTACAAATTTTAAGATTGAATAAATAAATAACCAATCAACTTAAAAAACATGGAAATTGTTTTATTAAATAGCAAATTTAAAACAGTTTTATGACCAATGAAGGACAAAAAGATTACTGTTACTCATACTTTTTTACAAGGAAACTAAACTAATTTCACGTGCTCTCCGAGGTTTGCACGCAAAGTTTGTAGTCTAAATTCAACCTCACACCATGTGTGTTTCTGAGCATTGCTGGAGTTATGCTTCCAGTAACCTCTCGAACTCTATTCTTGAGTTCCTCAATATCTTGAACTTTTTTGGCGAAGACTCTGTCCTTGACATAGCCCCACAAAAAAAGTCTAAGGGTGTAATATATCTGGGGAACGTGGAGGCCAAGGAATTGGACCATCCCGTCCAATCCAAACGACCAGGAAACGTGTCATTTGGTAGTCACGTACTATCTTACCCCAGTGTGGAGGGGCACCATCTTGCTGCCAGTAAACATTTGGTTGTCTATGCTCAATTTGCGGTATTGCAAAAAAGTTCAAGCATGTCGAGGTATACCTCTTTAGTGACTGTCGGTTCTGCGAAGAAAAAAGGGTCCTATCACTTCATCTATAGCCAATGCACACCAAACGTTTATTTTAGGGCTGTCTCTTTCTTGTTCTCGAACATTATGAGGATTTTCAGTACCCCAAATCCTACAATTGTGTCTATTCACCTTACCAGAAACATGAAAGGTTGCTTCATCAGAAAAAATTACTTTTTTCAAGAAATTGCTTTCTCCAATGTTTATTGTTTGTTCTTCGAGGTCAAGTAATCTAACAGCAAAATCGTAGCGTCGAGGTTTATCGTTAGGTTTTAGTTCATGTAATAACTGAATTTTGTATGGATGGAGCTTAAGGTGTTTGTGCAAAATTTTTAAGACTGTTGATCGAGGTAATCCTAATTCCAAACTTGCACGCCGAGTAGACTTACCAGGGCTCCTCGTAAACAATTCTCTTACTTGATCAACAATAGCTTCAGAAACTGGAGGTCTACCAGCACCTTTTCTATGTTGGACACTTCCCGTCTGTTCAAACTGCCTATACCAGCGTTTTATAGAATTGTTACTCAGAGGATTGCGGCCATACTCTAAAAGAAACCTTCTTTGAACAGTTATTACAGATCTGCTTTAATGAAACCAAAGAACACACCTTGCTTTTTCTTGCACACTAGCCATTTTGATACTGAGGATAGTTTAGTGTTTGTTTGTTAGTCAACTGTAATTAACAGCTGGTGTGGGAAAGATCCATTGTTGACCAGCTGACTATGTCACAACACAAGTCATTAAGAAGAATCATACCTTACACCCACAGTTTAAGTGACATTTTTACTTTCTTTTTATAACTACTTTTTATAATTATTGTAATGTGTGTACAATTATTAATTTTCAGTCAGTATATAAAACTGTTTTAAATTTACAATTTAATAAAACAATTCCCATGTTTTTAAGTTGATTGGTTATTTATTTATTCAATCTTAAAATGTGTACAATAATTTATAACCACCCTATATTTTATAGTGCTTCTTTTTTTATTTGAAAGTGTAGAAAGAAATCATAAATAAAACATCTAAATTTTTATTAAGTGTACCCTGGTTTTACAATTATATATTTAGTCTGTATGTGTTTCTCCCAATGTGGGATTCCCCTGAACAATTTTTGTGTTGTTGTCATAATTTGTGTAATCCATTCGCTCCCCTGGCAGGCTTACTCTTGATATTTAAGAAACTGTTTGATTATAGGTGGCCAGTTTTGGCGACTCAGTTGGACCTAAAGAAGTGGTCATGAACCTCTTGTCCACACAAATTGTGTAATGTCGTCCACTCCCTTGGCAGACTTACTCTTGATATTTAAGAAACTGTTTGATTATAGGTGGCCAGTTTTGGCGACTCAATTGGACCTAAAGGAGTGGTCGTGAACCTCTTGTCCACAAGTGCCAAGCCAGAAGTGCTGCTGTCTACCACTACTCAAGTAGGGGGAGGGTTTCTGTTGACACCAGTCAAACCAGGCCAATACAATATTGAGATATCACACGAGAGGTAAAGTCTCACTATATAAATCTTCTTGATGTTCTGTGTTGAAAATCTTTTCTTTTATAATTTGTTGGTAATAGATATTTAGTTTTTTATGAAGCATGTGAAATCAAGGTATGGTTCAAAGGAAGAGAAGAAAGAATTATCACATGTTTTGTTTGTAATTACTTGGTTAGTTAGATTTAATTTTAGTAATTTAATGGTTTTCATTTGTTTAAATATATTTAATAAGGGTTACCACCTAACCGGGAAACTGAGGATAAGCTGGATATCTTCTAGTTAATTATAGAATGATATCCATATATTTCTACACAAGTGGAATATATTCTGGAAGCTCAGTTTTTTACCATATACATAATTTGAAAGCAGAAGGTGGGGGAAATGAATTGTAGTTTTAAAAATATATTCATTTCCCTGAATCTCTGCAAATACCTCTGAAGCAGTGTGGTATACTCAGGCTTGTTTTATCTTTATTTTGTAGACTATCTTGTACTGCTCTAGAGAAAACAGTAGTTAGAATTCAACATGATGGTCAAAACATAAATAATGAACTATTTCCTAATATTCTGAACTAAATTAGTAAATGCAATAGAAAACCCTGCTATACACTCCGATTTACATCGCTGCTTTAAGACAGTTTATAATTTGCATCCAAACTTTCATTAGAAGAAATGCCATCTCTGCACTATTATGTTAACTAACTGCTTCAGGGTTGAATATATTTAAACTCCAAAAATGTGGTAATGTGGTAAGAAATCATGAAAGAATCAAGAATCTTTATTTGTCATCATAACATAATTAAAGTGCATTGATATCGTCACCAAAGTTTCAATAGAATGTTAGCTCACAATATATAAAATTAAATGTTAATTCAAGTGAAAATCTGACTGGCCGAGATGAAACAATAGTATCTTACGTTTAACTAAGCATGGACAATCAACAATAAATACATGTATTAACTGATTCTACAGAAAATAAATTAATATAATTGGAATAAATTGGTAAAAGGTTCAATAATAAATAAATAAATAGTACAATAACAGACAATTAAAACAGTTTAACATTTATGTAGGCTACAATGCATAGCTTTAAAATTTAAAAGAAACATGAAAAACGAAATCAATCTTAGAATCCTTGAGCTAAGTGGCAGACATTAGAAGGAACCTTTATTTCTGCACTGTATTTCGTTTCCTTGCTTTATTTGGTTGTATTAAACTTGGGCTCCAATCAGAGATATTGAGGAAAAGTAACGTAACGAAAAGTTAATAAGCACATTAATATAAACAATTTAATAAAATATTGTATAGTTTTTTTTTATTTTCCAATTGCTGTTGTTTCTTTGTCAATCATAACCAAATATACAGATGAGTGTTTGGTTTTTACAGGACACTTTGTATTTATTGTGAGTTAAAAGTATGGATACTCTCTGTTTAGTTTTTGATGGATAAAGATAGTGGGATGGAACTCGAGGCACCTTTCTAGGAAATAAAAGTGAACTTTTTAGTCACTGTTAAAACATTTGCCCATTTCCCCAAAATGGGATTTTGGGGGAGTGGGTCAAAATGTTTAAATGTAAAGCCCATTAATTGAAGAAAAACAGTGGAAACAAGAGCTTTCTATCTCAACCCAGTACAAAATATCAACTCATTGAAATTAATTATAAATTAATTGAGGCAAAACATGAAAATCCACATTCAGAAGGTAATAACTTCAATAGACAACCACTTTCCTTACAAACTCAAACCGGTTTTACAGTTATTACCTGCTGCTGTAGGCCTCTCTTATCTTATCAGTTTTGAGGAAGTTCAGTTTCATGTTCAGTTTCTGGTTGGAATTAACAAAGTTAAGATGTGTTTTTGTAATACTTTAAGTTGAATTGGAGTGTTTAAGTGAACAAGAGCATATTATGATCCTGATGATGCGAGGCTATGGAGACCGGGTGAGATCTTATGATGAAGTAAGGGATTTATTTAACACATATCCCAATTGAAACCCTGTACCTAAATAAGGAGTTCAAAAATTATCCACCGTTTCAGGAAACAGGTATCATTAAAGACTGCCCCAAACCTGGACTACCAAAATTGGCTACAAACAAAGCATTGTCACTTGACGTTTTACAGTCTGTTGTTGAAAATCCTCATGCCTCAACTAGAAATGTTTCTCTACAATTAGGTATTTGAGCTGCTATTTTATATTGGGTTGAGATAGAAAGCTCTAGTTTCCACTCGTCACACTTACACATTAAACTGTTAAATCTGTATATTAAACAATGATTTAATGTTCCAAGTACTATTTAGGGCACTTACTCATTGACTACAAATAAGCACATAATTTTTTCAATAGGCTTTATACATACATAAGTAGATAAAATTTGTTAATATTTGAATTTGTCTGTGTAAAGTGTGGTAAGTAAATACTGCTATTCTCGGTGCTGTAGGTGGCATCTAGCGAAGAAACGCACTCCTGTGACAGTCAAGAATGGGAATACAGAGGTGGCAGCCAATAGCTTGGTTGTGTCAGGGTACGATGTCTCGGGCAGCGTCACCAGTGACAGTGAGCCTATCATGGGGGTCAGCTTTGTTTTTGTTCCAACAAGCTAAAGCCAAGGTAGGGTAACATAGATACTAAAATTTTTATAAAGATATATATTTACAAATTAATTTGCATTCTTGAACTAACCATTTGAAAAGTAAATTATTTGCTACTAAAGTTAAATTAAATAGTATTTTCCCTCTATAACATCATTTTCAATTCTTATTTGTACATGAAGGCATAAAACTCAAGATTATTTTTCTATACAATTTATGCATGTACAATATTGCAATATTAATAAATAAACTTTCTAACTAAAAACAATTTTTAAAATTACAGAAAGTAGCTTGAAAAAAAATGCATAAAGAAAAACATTGTCCTTAAGAAATGAGCCTCCATGGGCTATGATGCATGTTTGCAGACTCGAGTTGCTCTTGCTAAAATGTTGTAAATGTTGTATGAGTTTCCACCAATGTTCAAATATTTATTGAACCATTGACCAGAAACTGTTTGCCAGTAATGATAGCCATTACTTCATAGCATTTTTCATCTCATCGACAATCTAAAGCGCTTGTCACCGAGATTGCGCTTCATGTGCAGGAACAGGTGGTAGTCGGACGGAACCAAATCCAGGCTTTACGGTGGATGATCAAACTGCTTCCAACTTAACTGTCGAATCACTATTTGAGTATCATCAATAGTATGGAGCAAAGCGTTCTCATGGAGTAAGACAGTTTGTAATACAACCTAATTGATAGAATTAGGTACATTATTTACTTTTTTACATTTTTGGAAATTTATTTTTAAATTGACAAACATTTCTTTATTAGTAGTTAAATAACATCCACATTCTGATTTCAAAATGTGATTTATTTTGAAAACTATGTAAATATTTTTACTGGATGTTAAACTCCAAGGTTACTACTAACCCATCTTATTAGATCATATGCTTTAAATTATTTTTTGTTTAGGTGTTTCTTTGGATTCATAAGGGGAAATTTTTTATAGCCCTAAATCTGGCGTAGCAACACGTACTTTTGACCATAATTGCCTTCACAATCTGGTATACCCACATGTGACATGTAACTTGCCACAATAACTAAAAATATTACTTTTACGAATTAATGGCTCTTTGTTTTTGGTACCAATGGAAAGAGGAGATTCCATTGTGTAAAAATGAATAAATTTTGCACTGCAATCAACAGAGGATTTCAATGAAACAGAGTAAATAAATTTAAACAGAACAACAATTTTTTTGCTAGCTAGTATGCCAAAACGTATTTTGGTTAGATAAGTTTTCAAAACAGTTACATTTTACTGAGTCACCTATACCGACACAAAAAAGAGAATTTTTTTCTCTTTCTATTGCAGCAAACTGATTGCCTCCACTGTAAATACATATTGTTTTATGACCTTTATTCTGAACCCTTAAAATCAATATGTATATATGAGTATGCCCATATGTTGAGATGTAACCACTAAATATTTACTCTTAAATTTATTTACTGAGTGATCGTTATGAAAAAAATCACCAGTTAGCCATTGAGACACGGAATGCATTGATGTACGTCATAGTTATTTTGGGTTGCAAGTTGGCATAAAGAGTTTGCATTTCTCTCAAAACAAAATTGATAGATGAGGGCAATCATGAACCCAAGCCACGCCATTTACTTGTTCAGTTCAGTCACACATGTAATTGTGTTCTGTAAATTAATTCTTATTAGTTTATTATGCTTAAAAATTGTGATAAAAATCATATAAAAAGCAACTTGTAATATAAATGTTTATAAGACTACATTTTTACATATAAAGAATTGCTCCTCAAGTGTTTTATGTTTTATTTTTAACACATAATTATTTGTTGTACAATTGTAACATTTCTAAAATAAATGTTTTCCCTTAAAAAGCTGTACTAATGATATACACTATAGAAAAAATATCAAAAGATAATTTGTACTTAGTTTTTAACTTAGAATGATAAGTTTTAAATAGTCAAAATCAATGAATTTTCATTCACCTATATTTTTATTTTTGCTGTTTATAATTCTTTTATACACTCATACATTTTTGAAAGCTTTTAGAGAAAAAAAATGAAAATGCCAAATTAAATTATGAATCTAAAAAACGCCTCTTGTGATTTAGATTTTAACTTTTGTAATAATTGCAAAAAAATGTATTATCATTCCTTAAATAAAAATAAAAATCTTAAATATCCGAATAAATCTATTTGATCCTAAAGGTACAACTTATAGTTATACAGTAACATTTTTGAAGAGTTATGCAGATTTCTACATAATCACTAGAAATACATTTCATTTATGTGTTCTATTTATTAACTTTTTGTAAAAGTATTCCTACCAAAGATTTACTACTCACTTCCAGAAAAACTTAATACAGGTATTTTGTTTCTTATAAAATTGTAGTCATTTTTTTATATGTTGGGTCTTCAAAAATATTTATTTTACCATTCCAATAAGGGGTTTGAATTTATAAATTTAGTGAGCACATTCCAATAAATTTTCATTTATTTCATAAAAATTTATTTTTGTGATTATAATTTATTTTTTTTCATATTAAAGCTATAACAAGACGGTTAAACAGCATACCCTACTCAATATTAAGGTGAAGGACACTCATAAAATTTGTTGTTCTGTCTATGCAAGAATTATGAGATGAATGCAATGATATGGTAACAGTTACTACATTATTTTCAGCGGTTTCCTACTGTTGGATGCGACTCTTCGGCCTTGACTGGTTTCTCGCCAACAGGGTTGGATTTGAAGGAGCTCATCCCAATCTGTCATGTGGCGTCTGATGCCAGAGGTCGTTTCATATTCCCTAGTCTTCCCTCCGGCACCTACACCGTCGTCCCTCACTACAAGGGGATGCACAGCATAAAGTTCGACGTCCAGCCTCAACACTTGGCATTTAAAGTGGAACATGACAGTTTAGAGTTGCCAATGGTGTTTCAGGTAGGGAGTCTTACAAACAGTAGATAGTTGTTTAATTACTCTACACAAGAACACTTATAAATTTGATGTATCATAATCTATTCTGAGCAGTGTGCAAAAGTTAATTAAAGATATTGTTTAATATGAAATAATAGGAGAGTGATCCTCTCCCTAAACATCTGTTGACTGCATCTATGAGAGCTCATTGTCCTCCTGTGAGCCAAGCTATTTCTCTTTGAATGGAGAGGTGAAGTTGCTGGATTCTAAATCTTGCCTATAAGGTGCATGTCTAGAGGTCTTTCACTTTCTGATCAATTAAGGAACAAGCATTTTCATGTAGAAAAATTGTACCAGATGAAAGGAGACTATAGCATTTCATTTTAATCATACGTTATAGGTTTTCAGTGTTGCAATGTACGTATCCGCATGATAGTTGTACCACATTCCATGAATTTCATCAGCAATACCCCTTTTTAATTCTAAAACACTGTTGCCATCCCCTATCAGGCAGAAAAAACATATCATGGTTTTGTTGGTTTGTGTGGCGATGTTTTGTGACCCCACACCTTCAATTTTTTTAGCCTCAAGATTTATGTACTTGACCCAACTTCATCTTAAGATACAATTCTATTCAGAAACGATTCTCCTTCTTGGTTCATAGCGCATAAGAAAGTCCAGACTTAAGATGATGAGTTGCTTTTTGTAATGCAATGAAAGAATTTTTGGAACCCATTGAGTCTTTGGTGGTCTAACATGTCTGTCACTATTTTGTATAAAATAGTCCTGAAAATCTGTGGAAATTCATCCAAAAGATATGAGGTGGTAAAACATCACTTGTTTTTAATTTTCACATTGATTTTCTTATCAGTGACCACAGACGTCCTGCCACTTCTTTCTTAGTCATGAACATGTTGTTCAGCGACTTTGAAACAAAGCCAACCCATTCCTGAACATCCCTTTCACTCATTATCTTCAGTCCATATACAGTACAATTGGTTGCAAAAGGTGGATTACCGCTGCCAAATATTACTTAGCTGTGAAGAATTGAATTACAGCATGCACTTTACTTGTAGGTAACTTATACAAGTACACAAATAAGTTTTTATTATTATTAATGTTTTAATCTGTGTATTAAATTAGATTAAAAGAGGAACATCAGTTCTAGTTCATACTGTGTCAAAACCTAAACCTTTTGCTCACTCTAGATGCTGTTAGTAAGGCATGCTTACCCTTGCACTTTCAACGAGTTAATGGTCATAAGAGCAGGCTCGTTATTAGATAGAATCATAAATATTAATATATATAACACATAGGGTGTCCCATATCAGTGCAGACTAAGATGGCATCGTTTACACCTTGGAAAACCATGCAGTGATCTCCCAGACAGCTGATAGCTAGGACATAAACTGTACACCCGTAACTAAAACCCTACTGCCTTCCATACATACCAGACTATATTACCTTTGTTTAATCCTATTCCTTCCTTGTCAAATCTACCCAGGTTCAAAGAGCTATGAGAAAGGGTTCAGTGAAGATAAAGTTTTTGTCCGTAATTTACAATGCCATGTCAAGTACCAAATCACATTAACCCTTTAAGTGCTGTAGCTGTACATATATGTCTGCACCTGAGGATCAGGTTAATGATGACAAAATAAATATACTCCTTGTGTTTTTCCTGTGAAAACTGAAGATTATATTATTAATCTCGATTTATGAGGTTGTAATGTATTGAATTACAATAATAATTATAATAATAATTATTATACATATTATAAATTGTTACTGGCAAGTTAAAGCCACAGCCAAAGACCAACTGTATGATCGTATGATGCTGTGACGTCATATGGGGTGATCAGTTTGAATAAATGCCATTGGCTGTTCTCATCACGCCACCAGATCATACCACCACTACCACTTCCAGTGTCCTGCCCTTGTCTCTCTCTCAGTTACCCTCCAACCTTAACCGAGCACAGTCCGATGATGTAAACTAATTCAGTCTTTTATTCCGATTCCCCGTAACACGTACACAACAATTGGCGACGAGGTATTAATGCGATCCCGCGAGTGCAATGCAAACCTGTTCGATTGTGCGTAAATAATTTCTCCAAAAATTATAGTGGGAGGAAGTGTGTCTGTAGTTTGGCGTCATGTGGACTCAAAATCGGTACATTTTGATGTTGGAAGACAAGGTCGTAAATTGGAACATTTCGTCTTTATTTAGTGAAACAGTAAAAATGGCGGGAATTATTGGCGGAATCGGTGTGACTTCGACAACAGTGCAGAAAACTTAGAATTCGGTATGTTGAACGATTTGAATTATTCGTTGACTGTAACAGTATTAGTGACGACAAAAAGGTTAGTACATTACTAACAGTTGTGGGTGTGAAAACGTACAGTTTGTTACGAGATTTATGTACGCCAGAAAAACCTTCAGTGAAAAAGTTCGATGAATTAGTGAAGTTAATTCAGGACCATTTGTACCTGAAAGCCATCATTCATAGCTGAAAGGTACAAGTTTCAGCAAAAGGAATCAGCAGGAAGGAGAATCAGTCGCAGAGTACATCGCCAGCCTCAAGAAGTTGTCTGCATACTGCGAGTTTGGCGCATCCCTCAACGACTATCTCAGAGACAGACTGGTAAGCGGCATCAGGAGTGAGTCGACCAAGCAGAGGCTGTTGGGAGAGACCACCCTAACCTTCGACCAGGCTGTGAAAATCGTCTGCTCAGTGGAAGCGGCGGAGAAGAATGCGGCGGCATTGACAGTGAACGGCGGCAGCCGGGTCCAGCGGATGGCAGCGCATCACCACCCACACACGTGAGAGTCGGCGGCAGCGGGTGGCAGCTGCGCGAGCTACAAACGCAAGGCACGAAGTCAAGGTGCAGTGTACGTGCTGTGGCAGTGTGGTCACTATAGGAAGCAGTGCAAATTGTTTGGTGTTGTGTGTCACAAATGTGGTAAAAGAAATCACATATCTAAGGTATGTCGATCTACTGAAATTAGTAAGTTACCAGACAATCAACTTTCGAAAGTTAAGAAAGGTATATCTTATCAGTCTAATTTTCAAAACAAGAAAAACAAAGATTATAAGAAACATAATTTTGTAAATGATAGTTCAGAACTGTCAGATTCAAATAATTCTAAGAATTATGTTCAGAGTGATGAAAATCTTGAGAGTTATGTCGAGGACATACAGAATTTATTTAAAGTAAATGAAACTCACGGTGAAAGAATTAGAGTTGACCCAATTAAGATTAAAGTCCTAGTGCAAGGTCGAGAAACCATATTTGAAGTTGATACTGGAGCTAGTGTCACAGTGTGTAGTGAGGATTTTTATGAAAATAATTTTAGTTCTTGTAAAATTGTTAGAAAACGACCCTAACTTTGAGTTCGTACACTAATGAACCTATTATACCTGTGGGCAAGGTTAATGTTGATGTTTGCTATGAGAAAATACATAAATGCTTAGATTTGTATGTGAATTAGAGGAGGTTCACATCCTTTAATGGGTCGTGATTGGCTTAAAGTACTGGGAGTTGACATTTCGTTTAAAAATAACTTGTGTGTTATAAACAGACCTATAGATAACAAGGCTAATTTCGAGTCAATGACGTCCGAGCTAACTAATCAATTTCCAGAAGTGTTCACTGAGAAACTAGGTCAGTATACAGGCGAACCAGTTAAACTAAATCTAAAAGAAAATGCTAGACCTAGGTATTTTAAGCCAAGACCGATACCATTCTCATTGAAAAGTAAGGTAGAAAAAAGAACTACAACGCTTAGTTGACGAACAAGTGTTAATTCCAGTAAGCAGCTCGGAATGGGGAACGCCCATTGTACCAGTATTAAAAAAGAACGGTGAAATTAGGCTATGTGGAGAGATTTTAAAGTTACTCTAAATCAGTAATCTAGAAGTAGACAAGTACCCTATACCTAGAATAGAAGATTTATTTGCAAATTTACAGCATGGAGAACGTTTCTCTAAAATAGATCTTAGTCAAGCCTATATGCAATTAAAGTTAGACAGTGAGTCACAAAAAATTATGTACAATTAGCACGCATAAGGGTCTTTTCTCATATTGTAGAATGCCTTATGGAATCTCATCAGCCCCAGGCCATATTTCAAAGAGTTATTGAACAATCTTTGCATAATTTAGAAGGCATATCAGTGTTCATGGATGATATTCTTATATCACCGCACCTAATAAACGAAACTCATGTAAGTAGGTTGCAAGAGGTTTTGTAAACGCCTGAGTGAAAAAAAAAAGGATTTACCATAAAGAAAGATAAATGTACGTTCTTTGTAGACAAAATCGAGTATCTTGGTTTTAGTATCAATAAAGATGGACTGCATACCTCTGAATCTAAAATTAAAGCTATAAATCAAGCACCTGTACCTAAATCTGTCACTCAAGTCAAAGCTTTTATTGGCTTGGTAAATTTATTATGGAAAGTTTATCAATAATTTGTCAACAATCTTGAGTCCGTTGTACAACTTGTTAAAAAAAGGACGTGCCATTTGATTTTGATGAAAAAATGTCTCAAATCATTTAGCCATGTCAAGGATGTTTTGACTAAAGCACCAGTTTTGGCGCATTATGATTCAAAGTTGCCTGTAAAACTAGCAGTAGAACGCAAGCTCGACAGGGCTGGGCTGCGTACTTAGTATCATAACAACCCCTGAAGGCGTTTGAAAGAAACCTATTGCATACCACTCTCGTACTTTATCACCAGCAGAATGTCAATATTCACAAATAGATAAGGAAGCTTTAGCAGTAGTATATGGAGTAAGGAAATTTCATCAATATTTGTATGGCCGAAAAATTCACTTTGTGTACTGATCACAAAACCTTTAATTAGCATATTTGGACCGAAAAAGGGTTTACCTGTTTTCGCAGCAAGCCGATTACAAAAGATACGCCATTATTTTTAAGTGGATACAATTTTGATGTACAGTATGTAAGGTCAGAAAAGCATGGTAACGCAGACCGCATTATCACGCTTACCATTAAGCACTAAACACATTGTAAAATAATAACAATGAAACCAAGGTGGAAAGGGTACCTATTTACACTGTATCGCTGAAAAGTTCAGTACCTTTAACTTTTGAAGATGTAAAAGCCTGAAACCCAAAATGATCCTATTATAAAACAAATACATAACTATGTGATGTACGGATGGCCAAAATTTTTTTGTCAGGAGAGAGAATAGGGAATTGTTACCTTTATTTCCAAAGGAAGGACGAGCTAAACAGTTGAGCATGGCATTGTTATGTGGGGATATAAAATTGTTGTTCCTAACAAGTTGCGTAGCTACGTATTAAATGAGTTACACCGCGAGTCACTTGGGAATTGTAAAAAATGAAGTCAGTAGCAAGATTCTATATTTGGTGGCCAAATATAGATGAAAACATTGAAAGCCTAGCCGAACAATTGCTTCTTCCTGTCTTATGGAACGTTCTAGTCCTAGTAAGAGTAATCTACATGTTTGGCACTATCCATCTATGCCATGGGAAAGATTGCATATTTGATTACTTTGGGTCCTTTTCAAAGATAAAGACCTACTTTGGTAGTAATTGATGCTTACACTAAGTGGTTGGAAGTATTTGAAGTAGGCTCTACTTCAGCTAAGCTAGCTATAGAAAAGTTTAAGAGAACTATTTTCTATATTTGGATTAACCTGTCACTATCCATAGTTGATAATGGACCACCATTTACCTCAGTTGAATTTAAAAAAATTTCATGCAACTTAATGGTATAAGACATACATTTTCACCAGCTTATCATCCTCAGTCTAATGGTCAGGCTGAAGAACTCAGTTAAGTATGCTAAACGTTAAAAATAAGATTGGCTTTTCAAGAAAATATTGATACTAAAGTAGCCTTGAATAGGATGTTATTTTGATTACAGTAAACTATGTTCATAGTACTACTAACGAGACCACCTGCCAAATTAATGTTCAATAGACCACTAAGATGCAGGCTAGATTTACTCAGACCTAATGTAAGCCAGAACTGTGCAATTAAAACAGGACAAACAAAAAGAATATTTTGGCGGTAGAAAAACGAGAAATTCTATTTCCTAATCAATCTTGTATTAGTGAGAGATTATCGCTCTAAAGACATATGGGATAGAGGGCATTGTAATAAAACAGTTTAAATAATGTGATGTATTCTGTTATGACAAAAACTGGTTTTTAATTTGGAGTAGACCATATTGATCAGCTGATAGGACTACACAGTAGTATTGTTGACAGTGACAGTCAAATTCCACCATCTCAGGACCGTACAGTTGCGGAGCCGTGAGCAGTGAGACAGGCGCTCAGTGTCCGCCAACTCCAAGCCCAGTCAGAATTAGTAACACTGACCTCACTAGATCAGCTGGTCTCTCCCCCCTCTTCACCGCATCATACCTCTCCATGTCACATCACTACCCCTCATTCTAGACCACGTCTTTCTCTACCCTCAGCTGTTCCTTCTCCTGTCACTAGAACAGCTGATCATACAAACAGATACCCAACTCGTATTAGGAAAACCTGTAGAGAAATTAAAACTTGTAAATAACTTACAGTACTTTAAGGATGACATTTAATAATGATATGTGTTTATTTATATTTAAAATGTGTTTATTATATATTTATTATTACACTTGTATTGTTTAATTTATCTATGACTTGTGTGAATTCAATTTATTTTGAAATTTGGAAGGGAGGAAAATGTAATGTATTGAATTACAATAATAATTATTATACATATTATAAATTGTTACTGGCAAGTTAAAGCCACAGCCAAAGACCAACTGTATGATCGTATGATGCTGTGACGTCATATGGGGGTGATCAGTTTGAATAAATGCCATTGGCTGTTCTCATCACGCCACCAGATCATACCACCACTACCACTTCCAGTGTCCTTGCCCTTGTCTCTCTCTCAGTTACCCTCCAAACCTTAACCGAGCACAGTCGATGATGTAAAACTAATTCAGTCTTTTATTCCGATTCCCCGTAACACGTACACAACAGAGGTGAATGAGACACCTTTGTTTATTGGCTACTAAGATGTTCATTACATGTCCCTTTGTTATGGAGTATGGGCAGTGGTGAGACTGTTTTGTAATAAATTCCCCGCACTGGCGCCATCTGCTACCCGCCCTGCTTGTTCTAATTAATGTGTTGTAAAACAGACATGTCATTGGCCCTTGAATTTTATTATCTGCTGGGTATCATGTGAAAATGTTTGTGCTTAATCATTGTCTCCTTTCTTTCTCCAGAACTTCTGAACTTTAAAACATTCTGGAAAACTTAGATACTATTTTTTTATTTGTATAGTATATTTCTGAAAGTCCACTCCAAAATAATGTATGTACTTTATTTGTTTTGCTATGTAACAATTTACTATCTAATAATTAAATAATTATAATAAACATTTTTTTAGTCTTTTTGTTTTACAAAAACTTCTTCGGACCCCCTCCACCCCTCTAGTTCCCCACTCCCCTCACCACCAAAGATAACCTTACCACCTGAGTTTCAAAATATCCCCTCAGATAAATTATTTTGCAAAATAAAACTTTCCAAAATTAGCAGACAGTGGGCCATGGCTTATTTTGGATGTTATTATCTACTGTGTGATAGCTGAGAACCATGTGCTGTTTTACATCTATTTGGTACCAACAAAGTGTCTGGACATCATAAGGGCAATTTCACCTATAAAGTACATTTAAAAATCCTCATTACATATCAACATGCAATCCAAGGTTCTTTTTAATAGTAAAATAGGCTACTACTGTTTTTGTAGGATTAACATCAAGGCTCTCCTTAAGATGGAGCATGAATACAATGAATACCAACATTCATTCTGTCAGCAACAACATTGCAATATTTTTATTGTACCATCCATACTAGGTCATATGCATAACTCTGGGTTTAAATATCCACTTGTCAGATCTTCCATCAGACACTAAAATTCCAGAGTATAGATAAATAATACACCTCAAAGAAAAATTTTTGCTAGAGTGATAGCTATGGATTTATCATGAATACTCACATTGCGTCTGGAACAAAATTTAGCATTAAGTCATCTGCAAATGCTTGGATCAGCATAATGATTCTGCATCCCACAAACATTGCTATTTCTTCAGCAGCCAGGCTTTCCTCAGTTCTATTCAAGCTGATGCTACGATGCATCACAGGATTCCCAGGGTAACAACCATGTTGGTTTTGATGAATAGTAGTATCTTAGAATGCTCCAATTCTAAAATATCTGTCCACGAGTATCACTAGAGTCTTCAAAAGAAAAGGTGATAAGTTTTTTTGGATTAAAGTGGCCAGTATAACCCCAGTTTGGAATAAAGTCTAATTTTCATCCTCTCCCGGTGATTTAGTTGGCATTGTATCTGACTAGTGTCTACCTTTAATGACTGGCTTTCAGCCTTAACGTAAAACAATTCCATCGAATGAACCTATTTTCTGTTTGGAATAAAAGCTAATCTGTTGAGCCGCCAGGTCTGCATTATATATCCATAAACCAAGACTGACTCTGAAGAGTTCCCATAGTAGGACATGAAGAGATTCTGGACCATTTTGGAGCAGGATCAGGAAAATGTCAATGTTTCCTGGTAATTTAATTGAGCAATATGTCTGGCTAGTGTCTACCTTTCATGACTTGCTTTTGGCCCATGATATAAATTATTTCTGTCAAATTTACCTGAGTCATTGTCTAGATAGACATTGTTCGGAAAATTAGTGCTCAAGGGCTTGAGTTCTTCAGATAAGATGTCTAGTCTGTTGATTTAGGACTACAGGATTTTATCCTTGAAAATTCACTGTATTGATCATCCTTGGTGAGTCTTCCTGATTTTTTTGATCAACACCTCACCTAAAGGTGGAGGAAGCCAATATGCCTCAGACATGTATGCTTCCTCCAGCCAAACACCCATGTGCCTGGCGCTCTGTCCACTTCATGGTCCTCCTTCTTGTTCTTTTGGCGCCTTCTCTATTTAGCCAGGTTCCGTTTTTGCAATTAGGAATCCTTTCTCAAGGAATGGTTTGGACAGCCTCTCTTTGTTGGGCCATTACCCTGAAGTTCAGTATTATAAACTCTGTCCACCTAGGACTTTTGAATGGCCTTATTGAGTGAATCTAATAATGCTGGCTGGACTTTTGAGAAGCTCTCGCTCTTCTTCACACTTCATGCTCATTTCAAGTATTGGATTGGTTTCAAAAGACTACTGTAAGCTAAAGTGTGATAACAACTTTTTTTTATGCTCTGACTTTGAACCTGTACTAACAGTGTTACTGATCTTCCTAGCAGTTAGCTGGTTCACAACTGGTCAAGTGTTGATAGCAATTTAGTTTTTTGATGGAAATATGGCTTTGTTTGCTAATTCTGTGTGATTTCCCATGATTAACCATCTATTAGAATGTCTCTCTGCTCTCTAGCAACAGACTCTCAAATCTCAAGGAGTAGGATACTTCAAATTGTCACCTTGATCAAGCTCCGAAAGCTTCTTTTTAAAGACTCCTATCAAGTACTTGGAGACATGCACCTCCTTAACACAGATCACATAGCACCATCAGGGTTAGGCTCAAATATGAAGGAAAGAAGAAAAATACTTCCGCAAGAAAGAGAATAGAAAAGTGTAGTAAGTTATCAGAAGAGTTATGCTCTTCATAGATTAAAGGATACAGAGTAAGGAGAGAAGGGGGATGCTTTATTACTAAACATTGCTGAGATTCAGTGCCCTAATTCTTCCTCATGGTTATAGGAGGCGGCCCCTACCCCCTAACCTTACCTATCCTGAATATTCTGTCACTCCGGAAGCATTGCTAAGGTAAGCAGTTGTATTGGGTGTCATTATTTGGATTTAATCCATTGTGTGTGATAGGTGAAGGGATTCAGCGTGGAGGGGCGAGTGCTGTGGAGCCCTGGTGGTAAGCCACTGGAGGGGGGGCACAACGGTCATGCTCAACGAGAAACTTGTGTCTAAAACTGGGGCTGACGGAACTTTCTACTTGGACAGCATGACTCCTGGAATATACAAATTGCTTATTCAAGCCAGTAAGTTGTGCAGTAAAAGTAGTCACTGGAAAAGGATTGTAGTGAACTCAAATATAACTGATGGGTCAAGTTCAAGCTTTGGAGTGATTCATCTGACCAGTCTTCATAATATTATACATATGTTGATTTTCAAAAATTGACCTTGACCTGCCTGTTCTATTTGAGTGTATTATAGTTTTGTCCATCCTAGTTTTCGTTTTACTGGGTTTCCAGGAAGTGAGGTACCATATTCAGCCATCACAAGAGTAGAGAGTGGAGCTGTTCTATGCTTTGCTGCTGGGCTATGTCTCGTTAGTAATCAAAACTACCACATCTCTTAAATGGTTTCTGCTCTTTTTTAAGAGTTAAGGTTTTACTGCCGTGAAGAATTGAGGAATTTCTTATGCTTTTAGGTATTAAAATAGCCACGCTTATAGTTACATTTCATAGAAACGTAATCATGCTCTTGACTGAATTCCTGGACAGTATTTACTTACTTACTCTGATCATGACACTAGTCTCGAAAAAACAACCATCATTTGTATATTTATTAATGTATGATGTACAATATAAGTCCAATTATCAGACCTGCTGAGTTAATCGAAATTATTTCTAAACAATTAATAACGATTTAGGTTTTTAGACTTTTACAAAATTATGCTGAAGATACCTGGTTTATATTTAAGATGTAGGGATGTGGAAACAATACAGAGCCGCACCTCACTATTTACATAGAATCTTCTAGCCATTGTTAATTTGAACAGTAAGGTATGGGGTTACATTTGGTACGTGCTATTGGTTTCAACTGGGCAGTAGGTCACGTTTCATTCTAGACGGCAGTTTGTAGATTAATTCGTATCAGTCTGTTCTGTTGGAGTGAATGGTCTTACAGAGTTTTAGTTGTGTTGTGTTTAGTTATTTGTTTTACAATATACTTATTATTATTATTTAGTTTTATTTATTGACAATTAGTTGTAATTGTAAGAGGGTTGTTGTTTCTTTATAAACAAAGTTTAAAGTAATTTAGACACTGAAAAATTGGTAGAGTATAAATATGGATGCGTCTGAGTTGGTGTGGGGAAAGTAACATAAGTGACATTTGCACAACATTTCTGCGAAGAAAAAGGCAAGAGCTTATTGCAAAATATTAATCAATGACTTTTTTGGCAAGTAGTAATGGTTTTAGGTAGAAATCTGCTAATTACAATTGCCCTCATGTCGGGATTTCTGGGAGACATTAGCATTTTCTCTGACTATGACCTCTAGAATCCCTAAACTACCTACCATCATCTGAAAGTTTATATATATGTATATCATACATACATATCAAGTATGTTTTTATGTATATGGGCGTATGAAATATAAATGAGCTTGTGAACACAATAACCTTAATTTTTTAAATACCCAGACTAGTACCTTAGTACCAAAGCATTACTTCCACATAGCTTGGATAAGTTTGTTAGAAAGTCTTAACCAATAAAAAATTTCAGCTATTCGCATTTGAGCAAAACTTTAAACTTTAGTAGACAAAAAAAATACATTTTTTAAATTATATTTTGTAACTATAGACAATCTTATTCTTTCAATTTTTTCAGTATCTCTTAAGGTTTCAAGATGGCGGATATTCCAAGCCAAAAAAGTGTTTTAGAATTCTAAGGTAATGTACAATAATTTTCGTTCTTACATGTGTTTTATATTGCGTAAGATTTCCAGACAGCGGGCATACAGTTTTAAGTTTTTTTAATATTTTTTAAAACATCAAATTATACGTGCAGTTCTAACAAAAAAAGTATGAGAACCTAAAAAGGTTTGTGTGTAGTCATTATAAACTAATTTCTCGTTATTTTGATGTGGTTTATTTTCACCTATAACCAGCCTCTAATAAATTATTTAATAACCAAATGTTTTTTAGTTTATAGTATTAACAATCAATTCAACAATAACAACAGCAGTAATGATTTCGAGCTTTAAATATGTATATTGATTAATATTTAAAACTGCTTTATTTCAACCTTTACATGCTTATACATATTACAATCTTGAACGTCCTCAGGTAACCTATTAAAAAAGTGTTTGAATTAATCTATGCCTGATTCTTTTACCATTGTCATTGTTAATTCTTGACTACAGTATAGTATTTTTCCCTTGAACAATATGTGTGGATGTAAATGCTTTAAAATAGGTACAAATCAAAATTACACGGTTTTTTTCCTTTTAATATATTCATTCCATATTCACGTATGTATGTGGTATATAATAGTGTATTATTTTGTATTATATTTTCTATTCATTTTTTTTATTTATATCCAGTCCGTTATTTCTTCAGGCAACTGCAATATCGTGAACAACTCGAGTCTGCACACAGGCATCATAGCCCATGCAGGCTCATTTCCCGAGGACAATGTTTTATACATGATGTTATTATTATGATGTTTATTCTATGATGATTATTTCTTATGATGTTTATTCTTTGTTCACATTTCAAACTCCGTTCGATAATGTAAAAAATTTAGAAGTTAATTGTACAGTTTGGATTGTAATATTATACATATATTTGGGAAATAACAATCAAATCAAATCAATCAATCAATCAAATCAAATAGTCTTATTATATTTAAGAGAAAAATAAATAAAATAAAAATCAACATAACTAATGAAAAAGAATATTTTTGACTGGTTTGTGTAATATCAAACACTGTGATCACCTCTCTTATGCAATGTTACATATGGTCAGGCAATTTAATTTTCAAAATTATTCTTTGTAAGTCTTCTACTTATAGTGACCTTAAAACACATACATAGAGTCTACTGCACTTTCCCATGATCTAGTTCCATGTTCCATGTCTCATAATTGATTCACATAAAGGTGTATATATTAGGTGCATAATATTATATAAGCAAACATTGTTTTAAATAGTACAATTTTCCCAGGCATAATCTTAATTGTCGACTTATTTTATTAATATGAAAATTTCATTTTAAATGTTTGTCTAGTGTTACTCCTAAATAAAAAAAAGTTTACAACCTGTTCTAAGACATCACAATTATAGACATTATCTATATATAAAAATGAATGTTTGTGTCTTTATGAAATCGTAAACTATTTGACCGACCATTATGAAAATTTGTATGTATACGTATTTTTCCACGGAGAAGGTTTATATGCTAAGCCCATTGATGTAACTCGCCACCATTCGGCACTGCAAAAGATACAAGTTTTCAAAGCACCTGCACACTATAAACTGCAATCGTGAGACAGTTATGTATTCAAGTAGCCAAACACTATTTGAAGGCACTAAGTTATGATGCATATTTGTTTTTAAGATAAATTTCTGGTTGAACTTAAAAATTGAGTGTTAGATCACTATATAATAAAGTACGTGTACAATGGCTATAAATATAAACAGATTTTCTTGATCGTGGCAACAAGGCAAACTCTACATCGGGCGTTGTAAAATATAATTCAATTAAACCAGAAGTTCACATACACGGGCAAAGCTTACAAAAAGTGTGCAAAGCCACGGGAAAACAGCTAGTTAATATATAAAAAGCCATGAAGACAAGAATATGTATGCAATTTTATATTAGCTTGGGCACTACTTACGCTTGGGGAATGAATATGCATGTCTTAATTTTTTCCATCCATAACCAATCTATAATCATGGCAGCTCATTTTTAGCTTCGTAAAGTCATGTTTTAATTACATCCTCCTGGCAGACAAAAGAATATTGTGTTAACCTCCTTGATGATAAAAGTGTGAAGATAATATTTACTGAGAGATCTTGCCACATGATACATTCACATTTTGTTCATTGAGTTAAGTTTCTGTATTATGTTTAAATAATACAAGTTTCTGTGAAGTAGGTAGTGAACTATAACACCCGAGTGTGCTGAAATCAGACCTTTTCCTCAATTTTTTAATATTGACTCTCACTTTAATATATTATTATTTATTATTTTTTATCTTTACTGTTTGAGTAATTGACATGTAGATAATATGTCACATGATTTTACAAATGTATTTATTCTGCTATTTTCTTCATTGCCGTCATGGTTATGTAAGACAAATGTAAAAATATTTACTAATGCTCAACCAAATCCTGTAAAGCGACATGCATCATCATTGATTTCAGTGTTGCCAATATATTAATGAAGCTACATGCAAAATTTCAAATGTATAGGTCACTTTGTTTTCGAGATATTGTGCATACAAACAGAAAGCTAGACAGACAGACTGGCAGAAATGAAACTTCCAGCCCCACAAGATAGACTTCGCTAACGCTCAGCCAATGACTCTTTATATTGTATAGAAATACACATGTAAGCGTACCTATGATAATAAATTTTGCTTGTAAAAAAGTTTTCTATAAGACATAATTCTGTGTTTACTGTCCTGAAGAATTGCATTTTGGCACTTACGTCACCATGTGTTTGGAGCGACATATTAAGGTAAATTTTTTCACAAGACAATTTTTTTACATATGGAAAACCGTAATTGTCATAATGCTCCCAAAGAAGGGTTTCCAAACTCTCCCTAGTAGTCTTCAAACCAAATATATCAAGAAAAGTTGTGTGCAGATGTGAATAAAACATCTTATTAATCCACACTAGCATTGCTTCATGAGAGATTGTTTTAGTGCCACAAACTTGTCATTGTTTTTATTTGTGGTATGTTAGATTAAGTGACGATGTCATGTTGATATCATCTGCCTTGACCTCTAAGAAGCTTATGGTAACGTCTATTTATGAAGAATCTATAAATTGTTTTTAGGGTTTCCCTGCCTTTATTCACAGGATAACCATACATCTTTTAAAAAATACATTTTAAAGTACATTTTGATAGGAAAATTATAAGAGTTTTGTTGGAAATTCAGGAGTACCACAAGGCTCCAATTTATCAGTGATATAGCATCTTTGATGAACTGTGGTGTCTAACTTTATAGTGATACAAATATTTCTCTCCTAATTGCATAAATAGTAGACTATCTTTGCAATCATCCACCAATAGTACTGCAAAGTGGACTCATCATTTTGTTGAAATGTTGGTAGCTACTTTTACTCATAAACTAATCTAAAGAGACACTCGTTTGTTTTCTTAATAGTAGAGTATTTGGTCTGGTAATTAGATGTACTGGCATCGCAATCACTTTCTAGAAAATAACAATATCCTAAATCCGGAACAATTTGGATTTAGGAAAAACAGATCCACAATAGACGCGGTGAACAATCTTTTGGACAATGTTGTCGATGGATTGGAAGGACGAGAACATGTGCTCAGTATATTCCTCGACCTATCCAAAGCGTTTGACTGTGTGCATCATGAAACACTTTTGCTCCAGTTGGATAAATGCGGCGTTCGGGGTCTCTCGCACTTATGGCTCACTTCTTACCTCAAGGATCGAGACCAGTGCGTTGAGGTATCGAACGTCGTCTCAAACAAAATTAAAATGACCCATGGTGTCCCTCAGGGCTCCATCCTTGGGCCTCTTTTGTTCCTAGTTTACGTCTGCAGACTGAATTCAGTGATCCAGCATGGAAAACTGGTTCAGTATGCTGACGACACAACTCTCTGTATCAAAAACAAATCAACTCAAGACCTGGAAATCACATCCTTCATGGAACTGAATGCATGCATTCAGTATTTTGCTGAATTGAACCTGAAAACAAATCATTCAAAAACAAATGTCATGTGTTTTAGCCTCCGACAAAATGATCACGAAGTTCATCCTGCCGTGTTTGTGGATGATGTGCTTTTAGAGGAAACTAACTCCACAAAGTTTCTGGGAATGTTCCTAGACAGAGGACTGACCTGGGCTGATCATGTTGACAATGTATGTGCTAGAGTGGCCTCAGGCATATATGCCTTGCGGCACCTGGCAAAGTTCTGTTCCCCCAGAGTTCTGAAAATGGCATATTTCGGCCTGATTCATCCACACTTTGCGTATGGAGTGAGACTCTGGGGAGGTTGTGCCAAAAACAAAATGGAAAGAGTTTTCAAGCTCCAAAAAAAGGCAATCAGAATCATTGCAAATTTAAATTACAGAGAGTCGTGTAGGGAATCTTTCAGGGAGTTAGAATTGCTGACTTTGCCCTGCCTTTATGTTCTGGAGGTGATCATGTACTGCAAATCAAAGTGTGATTTGGTTCGTGGCGGTAGCGTTCACCACTATGAGACGAGAGGCAGGGACAACTTCCGAACTCGGCAATACAGACTGACATTATCACAACATCTCCCTCAACAAGTTGGTGTCAGACTAATAAACAAGCTCCCTGAAAGTGTCAAAACTTTGCGACCTCGTGTCGTCGCGACCGGAAGGGGGGACCTTCCAGAGGAATAATCCGTGGATCCGCCACTAGATTCCGTCTATTCCAAAACCTAACCAGCTTTGATGACTAAATAAATACTAATAATTTGGGTATAGTTCCGAAAGGTTCCCTAACAAAATACTACTAAAATCTAGACCACCCACGCTAACTTCTCCCGGTCCACCCTGCTCGAAAGCTGCACAACGACTCTTTCCCAACCTCCGGTCCCTGCCTGCTAACCTAGCAGGAACCATCCTACCAGAACCTGTCCAGAAGAATTCCGGATGGTAGGAGGCTCCTATTGTTTGAGCTAAAGGCTAGAGGTCGGCGCAGCTGGCTATAGCGTTCGCGGCAACAGACGGATAACGCGCGCCAAATTCAAAACTGTAGCGGCACTCGCCGCATCCTCCCCTCCTTCTCCGAGGAGTTCGAAGGCTTAGCCATTAAGAGTGGTAGAAAGGGTGAGAGGAAAGTTATTTGGAAGTGAACCAGTTAAAGTTAAATTGAGCCAAAAATCTTAAACTAGAACGCAGAGTTTACTAAAATATTCAAATAAACACTACCATGCAGAAAGGCGGCGCAGAAACCGCGCCCATTCTCGCTGAACAGCTCCAGTCCTCAACCACAGACAAATTCAACCCATAAGTGGAAAGCAACTAAGATCTATCTATCACCAATATGTCACATACCTGCTAAATACTTCTAACTCTTCCAAGGTTAAGGTTGGGCTTCTTTAAAAAGTTTAATTAAATTATAGAAGATAGTCTAGGTAAAAGGAATCAGTATTCTGGAAACCGTGTTTGACTGAGAATCACAACCTTCATTCAGCCCCATCATCAGACTCAGATTTCCCTCCAAAATAGGCCAAGTAGGAAAGGAGAAGTTAAGGAAAATTTATTCTTGTGTAACTCATAGAATATTTCTTCCATCGTAGCTGGCCATAATCCTAGTCCTGTTCCCCTTACTTCCCTCCCCCCCTCCCGCAGCGGGAGACAAGCCTGCTGCCAACAAGCCAATCTACCGGACGCAGAATGAGAGGGAGTGAAAGGTCCCCATGACCTCTCTGGAAGAACATATACAATTAATTGTTTGTTCATATTCTTTCAATATTTGAAATACAGGAAAGGTGGTGAAAAGATGAAATGGCCATTGGAAAAATAAATCCAAATCTAAATGATGAGGTCTCCTAGTGACTACAGTCATAAAAGGCAAGGAAAGAGGAGAATTGGTCTGCTAACAAGTTCTTTAAACTTATCTACCCTATTAGTTTTTCAAGATTGTTTGGTGACATATGGCGAGTAGTATTCCCTAAATGGAGTGTTCAGATCGAGAAGGGATGGGCCAACAAACAATAACTCAAGAGAAAAAAAAAACCCGTTGGCTCAGAGTTAGTAGGCCAGGATATGATTGGTAAATAACCATTAATTTGTGGATAGGATAACCACTCTATATAACTAACACATACAAATAAATATACATATAACTGACCATTATAAGGTCGTAACACGCATGCTCGAAAATACAAAGTAATATCTATCACGAAAAACCATACACGAACACTAAATTACACAGAGATAAACATTTTATAGCAATAAATAACGATTGACTAACTGGCGTGAGTGCTTCGCTATAGCTTTAGCCTAGTTGTATATAGGAGAATACTTTGTTGAACAGTCGACTATAAGGGAAATGCTCAATAATGTCGGTTCTAAAGCATTTATCGATACAAATTATTCTCTATCCCTAAATGCCGTAAGTTATAACTTAACAAAAAAAAATAATTAATTAATAGGATAGAGATAGTTAAAGATGTGTTAATGAAGTGTGTTTGGGGTTGCACATAGGAGGCAATGAGACTGTCGCTGCTCCCAATATTGATTACAGAAAAAATATATAAATAAATGCTAAATCATGGAAGCTGTAAATACTTCAAACAAACAAAATCTAAACGGCAGATCTCATAACCACCCATCCCCGTGTAAGTGTATAGTAGACAGTTTGGACCAAACATCAGAATTGCCAAACCCAACACCAGGTAGCAAGAGGAGAGCACATGCAGGTGAACTCCTTAGCCAAATCCACCTCAGCGTCAGGCAGAGCCACCAATGCAGGGTCCCAAAGAAGAGTAGAAAAAGAAAAGGAAATGTTATTTGTAAGGTGTAAAATGAAAGAAGAATGAAAATAAACTCAAATAAAACCTAATATCACAATGGCTTTTTCGGAATAGAGGAAATATCTAGTGGCAGATCATTGTCGTGGAGTTGGGAGAATGCACTTTTTAATATGGGATACATGTGCTGACCTCACAAATTTCTTGGTTTTTGGGTCACGCAAGGCAACTGTTACAGGGGAAGTAAAGGTCTCAATTTCCAAAGGTTTAGACCACATAGGCTGCAACTTGGCTGAGATGTGTTTGGGTGCATTACTCAGGTTAAATAGTCGATACATAACTGTATCACCCACTCTAAAGGGAACCTGTGCTCGACCTTTATTATACTGTTTGGATACTTTATCCTTAGCACGGATCAGATTGTCTAGAGCTTTACTCCATCTCTGTTCCATGTTTCTTGGTTCAGAATTAGGTTCTAGAAGTTGGTCAAGATTCCATTTATTTTCCAAAGGAGTGCGAATAGTGTATCCCAAAAATATTTCAGAGGGTGATGTGCCAGTGCTCTCGTGCTTAGAAGAATTAAAGGCAGTTTGAAAATAATGTAGGTTTTCATCCCACTGAGTATTGTCTTTGTGGTGGAAAATTCGCAAGGCAACTCCGATGTTTTTGTTCACACGTTCAGCGTGCGAACTTTTCGGGTAATAAGGAGAAGTCCTAATGTGTTTAATCCCAAGCTCATCGCACATGTTTTTGAACTGATGAGATTTGAAACAACTGCCAGAATCGGAGACAATAGACTGGGGAAACCCAAAGTAGGAAAATAGGCCTCGTTTAAGGGCATTTACTGTAGTTAAAGCTGTTGAATTCTTAGTTGGGATCATGACAGAAAATTTGCTAAACGCGTCTACAATGGTTAGTAGCCACTGGTGACCACGTTTTGTTCTAGTGAGAAGACCAACATAGTCAATCATGATCTTTTCAAAAGGTCTTTGAGCTAGATCAGACGATAGATAACCATAATTTGTGTTTGGGGCTTGCTTACAGCGCTGGCACTGCAAGCATGATTTAACCATGTTAGTTATTGTTGTAGTAAGATCAGAACTGTAAAATATTCTTTTTAACCGATTTAGTGTTTTGGAGATTCCCAAATGTGCTCCAACTGGGGACGTGTGATACATGGCAAATAGCATGTGGTGTAGTTTTTTGGGAACAACAACACGCGGTCTGCTCTGGGAAGGGGTTTTATAGACTAAGACATTATCAATTATTTCATAGTTTGGAGGGTGTTGTCCAGACTTAATTGACTTAATTATATTTTTTAATTCTGGGTCTAGGGCTTGATGTTCTCTTATGTCTTGGAAGGCTTCTGGTAGAGAGAAAAGAACTAAACATTTTGAGGTAGGATTTTTGGGTTTGTTTGTTGAAGGTGTTGAACTTGTGTCATCTTGTTGGGGAGTTGTGGAGTCTTCCTCGTACAAACGAGAGAGGCAGTCTGCAACAACGTTCTCTTTGCCCTTAATGTGACTGACTTGAAATTTAAATGTGTTTATTAAGGCAATCCATCGTGCTATTTTTCCAATTTGCCTGGGGTGGTTCAGCAACCAGGAAAGAGCACTATTATCCACAAAAAGAGAAAATTCTCTATGCTCTAAGTAAGTTCTGAACTTTTCCAAAGCAAACACAACAGCGAGAGCCTCCAGTTCAAAGGTTGAGTAGTTCTTTTCATGGAGGTTCAGGGCACGACTGGCGTAAGCAACAGGTGCTAGGCTGCCATCCAAAGTTTCCTGGGACAAGACCGCACCCACAGCCGTGCCAGAGGCATCGGTCTGCAACGTGAAGGGTTTTTCAAAGTCGGGTAGCCTCAAAACAGGTGAAGATACTAAAATTGCTTTAAGGGTTTTGAATGCCTCCTCCTGAGAAGGTCCCCATATGTATGGAACGCCCTTTCTTTTTAAAGAATTTAAAGGTTCCGAAATCTGAGAAAAGCCTTTAATGAATCTCGAGTAATATGAGCACATTCCCAGAAACCTAGAAAGTTGTTTTAAATTCTTAGGTGTTGGGTAGGAGTCGATAGGTTTACTTCTGTCAGGATTTAGACTGATTTTACCATTATGAAATATGTGACCCAGGAATTCGATTCTAGGAGATGCCACAACCATTTTTTCAGGACTAACCGTCAGACCAGCATCTCTAAGCCTGTCTAAAACTATTTTAAGATGCTGTACATGCTCGTTGAAACTGTTACTGAAGACAACTAGGTCATCGAAATAAACAAAAAGGAATTTGAATTTTATATCTCCAAAGACTTTGTCAAGTAGATTTGCCAAAACCATGCCACCGGAAGCTAAGCCGAAGGGCAGATAGTTATACTCGTAACAACCTGTGCTTGTGACAAAAGCCGTATATTTTTTGGAATTCTCATCAAGAGGAATTTGATTATAAGCGCTTACAAGGTCCAGGTGGGAAAAATGAGAAGCCTTCCCTAAATACTGGAATGCTGACTCCACCGTTGGCATGGGAGTGTTCTCCAGCTCAACCATCTTATTTATGAGACGGTAGTCTACCACCATGCGACTTTTACCATTCTTTTTCGGGACTAAAAACGCCGAACTTGAATATGGAGAGTCACTAGGACGAATAATACCCTTACTCAACAGGTCTTTAATATGGCTGTTTAGCTCTTTCAGTTTGGGAGGAGCATAATGAAAAGGTTTTGAGCGGACAATCTTATTAGTTGTTATACGGATGGTATAAGATATTAAGTTGGTTTTGCCAAGGCATGGTGTTATGGTATCCGGGTACTGCTGCAATAGGTTTTTTAAAATGTGTTTTTGTTTTGTGTTCAAGTTTTCTCCTAATGTTGGTGCTGTATGAGTTGATTCTATGTTGGGTTGAGCTGACTGATCCTGGAATTGATTAATAATTAAGGTTGTGTCAAAGGAAAAAGTTATTTTACGCTGAGCCGCATTGATCACCATTTTACTGTGATCTACAAAGTCCAAACCCAAAACAACTGCCACCGGTAGGCTCGGTGGCGTAACTAACGCCAATGCAACCAATGCGGTGCATTGGGGCGCAGGCCTTCAGGGGGCGCAGGCCCTAGAAGGGCGCAAAAGTGTTTTTTTTTTAATTGAAGCTAAATTTTGTGGGTAACAAAACATTTGACCACCGAGTTTGTATTCGTTATTCTAACAGTACAATAGTATGAACTATTAATACACTATTTAAAAATATTCTCATGATGAGTATATTTGAAATGAAATATGATAACTAGTCCACTCAAGTCTAGGTTATCTGCGATGTTACTATGGCCGGACTGATACGTTCAGTTTGAATGTTGGGACACTACTGAGCCGCGCGCTGTCCCCACAACTCAGTTTTACTCCGTAACTGCTGCGCATCTCAAGGTCATGCGGCATGTAGTAGGCCGCCGCCCCTCCCCCTCTCTCGTGTGCCGGGTGCCTGGGCGAGTTCCAAGTCTCGGCGGGGGAGGGGTGGGCCGCTGCGCACTCACAGACTAGTCACCCTGTCCTGTCAGTCGGTCCTGTGTTAGTACGATTGTGCGGTTCAGTAGTGTGAGTTTAATTACAAAACTATTTTGTCTGTGTATTTGTTATACAATTTAAATCAGTGGACCGTTTTATACCGTATAAATTTGTGTGCGTTTTTAATGGATTTCGTTATGATTGTTTGTGATTGAACGAAATGGACGGAAACAAAAGACCTAGTGGTGCCGAGTTCCGAAAAAGGAAAAAACAAGAAGAAGAAAAAGTAAAGAAACTACCAAAGATTGACACGTTTTTTAAAAAACGAGATGATTTTTGCTGATACCTCTCAAAGTCAATCAGGTGACGATGGTGTTGGTGAGAATGAATGTGGGCTTGGGGGTAAAATATCCACGTCAGAAGATATCGTCGAATTGAATGTTCTTGCCGATAACCAAACTTCAGAAGTCCACCAAAATGTGAGTAAGTCTGCTGATTTAAATATTACATATACTGCTCCTTCTACATCAGCAACTGGCGGAAGTATTTCAGTAACAAGAAAATACTGATGTCTTTGGTATAATCTGCAATGATGGTGGAGTAGAGAGTACAGACATAGCTCTTTTCTCAGAAGATATTAACAATGATGAATTGAAATCTCGGATTTTGAACTCCGAACCGTGTAGACCTCAAGGGCCATTCCCTAAAGACATTAAAACAAATAGATCCTTTTCGAAAGATTATTATTTTTCCAAAACGAAAACTGGTCAAAAAATTGAGCGCTTTTGGCTTTGTTACTCTCCGTCTTTAAATAGCGTGTATTGTGAACCATGTTGGCTGTTTTGCTAACAGACTTGATAAAAAACTTTAACAATGCATGGTCTACTGGGAAAATTAATGATTGGAGAAATCTGTCAACAAAAATTAAAGACCACGAATTGAGTAAGTGCCATATTAATGCATGTATCGCATATGGAATAAGAAAAAATAATAGAGATATCAAAACTCTTTTCTATGACAAAGAAGATAAACTGGTTGAAGTAATAAAGAGAATTTTGGATGTTATCATAACAATGTCAACCTGTAATCTAGCTCTTAGAGGTCATCGATCTGAGAGCATAAAAAATGTTAAGAGAGTGAGTCAGGAAATTTTCTGAATATTATTGATCTCCTTTCTAGATACGACCCTATTTTAAAGAATCACCTTGAAAACGAAGATAGTAGGGTAAAATACTTAAGCCCTTCAATTTAAAACGAGCTTATTCATTTGACATCTCATCAGATTTTGAGTGAAAATATTGACTGATGTTCAACAGTCTCCATTTTTTTCTCTTATTTTAGATACTAACACAAGACATTTCGAAAATTGATCAGTTATCAATAATCTTAAGATATGTTTTATACAAACCAGACCTAAATCAGCTTGAGATATAATGGAATCCTTTTAGGCTTTGTGCAAGTACTAGACCAGTCAGCCGAAGGACTAGAGGATCTTGTAGTTAAAATTTATAGAAGAAAAGAAAATATCTTTTGATAAGTGCCGAGGTCAAGGATATGATGGCGCTTCTGTCATGAATGGAATTTTACACAGGACTGCAGACCAGAATAAAATCAAAGTCTCCTTACGCTGAGTATGTCCATTGTGCTAGTCACAATTTAAATTTAGTTTTAAACGACAGTGTGAAATCGATTTCAGAGATTTCATAATTCTATGATACAATAAACAGTAGTATTTATGTATTTTTCGGCCAAAGCCTACCAAGATGGCAATGTTTAAAAGAGTTGACCGACTCCTGTGTTATCAAGTTAACCTTGAAAAAAACTCTGTCCTACTAGGTGGTCGTCAAGGTACGACGCTTTTACTATCAATCAATGTAAATTTTGTCGCTGTGCTGAAGTGTCTATCGAAAAATAATTTTGACTTCAAGCAAGAACAATGAAGTCGCAGAAGCAACTGGTCTTATAAAGGAAATGTCTTCTTTTGAGTTTGTTTTGATGTTAGTGTTTCAAAGTCGAATTTTAGAAAGAATCCAGATCACGTCGAAAACCCTACAGAGGTCCGACGTTAATCTAGACGATGCAAAGAATCTCCTTCAGAAGTGTTTAAATACTGTGAGCCAACTGCGAGGAGAATTCGACGATGTCCTAGATCAAGCCAGGAGGTTAGCTGCTAAGTGGAATATTGATTCGTCAATGACCTCCAAACGTAAAAGAAAAGTAAAGACTTTTTTGACGAACTTTCTAGTGACTATGAGTTTAGTGATCCTGTGCATTGCTTTTAAAGTTAGGGTATTTGTTGAGAGCTGTTGATATTTTAATTTCACAGTTAAACGAAAGGTTTAAATCTATGTTATGTATAACTGACACGTTCAGTTTTTTAAACCCAGATAATTTGTTACGGATTTCTGACGAACAACTCGTACAGTCAGCCTCACTTTTGTAAAAAATATGAATCTGATGTGACTCATGCTTTAGTTAACGAAGTCATTTGCTTTAGAAATATAGTCAAAGACGACATCAGAAGTAATAAAATAAGCAAAAATCAGCCAGCTGGCTGATTATCTATTGAATTGAAAATAAGTTTATTTCATCAAGTGTCCCAATGTATGTACTGCATTCATAATGTTTCTTACATTACCCGTGACTGTGGCAAGTAATGAAAGGTCTTTTTCCAAACTAAAAATAATTAAGAACTACTTAAGAAATTCTATGTCCAATACTAGACTGTGTGACCTTAGTGTAATTAGTATTGAACATGAGAGAGCTCGGTCTTTAGATGTAAAAAGGGTTAGCTAGACGGTTCCTAGAAACAAAGAGCCGTAGGGGCTTTGTCAGGGAGTGGGAGTAGGAATTAAAACCCTCAATTAAAATGTCTATGTTTCATGTTTAGCATAAAATTTCTTATATCATTTATATGTCACTGAAATAAATGTAAAATAAATGTAAAAAGTAAAAAGAAGTAGTCTTATTTTATCGTCCTAAAAAGTACAATAATTAATTGAAAGTATGTAATGTGATCCTAGTCTTGTAGTTAGCCCTAATTGAAATGTTTGTACATAATCTTTGACAATCAAAACATGTAAATGTAAACAAAAGATTCATCATTGGTGTTAACATTTACCAGGTGTTTTTGCCAAATTTAACATTAGTGTTTACGTTTACCAATTACCAGGTGATTGAATGATTGATTTAAATTTTACTAAGTTTGAAACTAATATGACCAAGAAATACAAACAGTAAAAAGTCATAACATCATAAGTTTTTAATAATCCATTGATTATAAAACATTAAAAAATTAGAAATACCGTCATTTTTGACAGGATGATTAACCTAAATAACCTAGTATATCATATATCTTTCTCTAATTGGATAGAGATTTGTACAATGCCGTATGTAGCGAAGCAGTATCCAGGAAGACTTGCATTGGGGCGCAATCAAACTAGTTACGCCACTGGGTAGGCTATCTGATACAAAGAAAGGAAAAGTCCAGGAAAGGTGTAAAATTTTAAAATGCAATTTAATCTGTTTTTTGAAATTCATGTAAGTACCATTCGCTGTCATGGCTTGAGTTCTGGTGTTAAGTGAGTTGACGTAAAACCCTTTACCTTTCTGTAGATCCTTAAAGACTGACCCAGATATTATTGAGTATGTGGAGCCTGTACACAACATTAGTGCCATGTTGAACTTTCCGCCAATCAACATCAATTCAAAACTCGTCTTAAACGCCTTTTGGTGTCCAAAGCGTTTTATTCTGTCGATGAATTCATGGTCAGCTGCTGGGATGTCTAAATCTAAATTTAACTTGGATCTGAAGTCAGTTTGAATGTGTTTGAGTGAATGCATGAATTGTAAGTATGAATGTGTTTTGAACGTCTAAGTTTGTGGTTTATCTTACTTACTTCTGACTTTTGCAATACAATGTCCATTGTCAAAATGCAATAAAGAGATTGATTTGATTTGATTTGATCTTAAAAATCACTATTTTTTTATAACGATTTTGGTAAATTTATGAAACATGAAAATAGCATAGAGCTGTGATATGTGACTTAACCAGCATTCAACATTTTATAAAAAAGGTATAATTTTTCTCAAGAGATGGATGTTTGGTCTCAGGTCTGTTTTAGACACTTGATATTTCATCTTATTGATTTATTTTTTATTTGCCAGTTTGAGAATCTGTGAGCTAAAAAAAATGAATGGAAAACACAAACATTCATGAATGACTAACATTCAGAGCTGGTGGTCTGTACTCTACAGTTTTCCAAGTTTCGAACAGAGTTTACTAGTCTTCATCTGTGGCATAAGGGTCAGATGATACAAATTCCCACTAATAGCCAATGTGTTTTGAAGATTTTGTACTCCTGTGTGTTCAAATCAGAACTTGTCTAGTATTATTATCCTTTATTACCACTTTCAACAGGAATGTGTTGATTTTCAGTATTTGGAAATGAGAGATGATCAGTCAAACATGACATAATCTAAGCGGTTTTGTGGAATATGTGTGAAGGTGTTTCAAACTGGATACACACTGAACACACAAGAAGATGGAAAATGTTGTCAGGCTTAAGGATTATTAAATGTGATATTCATTCACCTTCCCATAGGGTGGCATCTTATCCCTCCCCAAGCTGATGTATATCTTCACAAATGTGGACCTTATCACAGGACTTGATATCTGAGAATAGACCTACACATAGTGGGTATCTTTATATATAATCCATCCTGTAAACTATGCGTTAGCAAGAAAAATCGTTGGAAGAAACTTTTGTCATCTTGGAGATTTTAGGTAGGGATTCCTTACTATCCTTTATTGATAGATTTGATAAGTTATTTTAGCATTACGTAAGACTGCTCAAACTGTAAACTGTCAGGGATTCCTTTCATATTCCTGGAGATGCACAATATACTCTTGAGGCCACCTCAAGAGTACTACAATGACATACTTGACAATAGGCCATTTTTTACAAGAGAAGCATTGAAAAGGATTGAGAAAAAACTATCAGAATTCTGGTTAATTTATAGTTATTAATATGAACAAAATTAGATACAGGAAAATATGTTATTATAATAATAATGGGTAGTTTTTGAAGCTATACAGAGTTATAAGCTCTTATCTCAATCCTTGTTTCATCTTTAACAAAAGAGTTCCAAGTAAAGAACATTTGAGGATGCAATAAAGGTTCTTCAAAGCATGAAGATGAATGATCTGCCTTGAAAATTCGCATAGGATTCCTCAGAAGACATTTTTCCTCTTTACAATAAGATACCCAGTAAGTCTAGAATTCTTCAGAATAGAATGCTCTGAATAGTTGAAAAGTCAGTTTTAAAATTGATACCCAAAACTGTTTACAGAGGATGTCGAGTTTAAGGAGCAAAATGTGAAAGTGACGCCAAACACACCTCATATTGGAGACCTGGTACCCACGACATATCGTGTGTGTGGTCGGGTGACAGTGTCACAGCCTGGCTTCTCCCCTGCCAGTCGCCAGGTGGATCTGATCCACTCAACCAGTGAGGACTATTACGGCACCATCTCTGATGCAACTGGAGGGTTTTGTGTATTTGTACGCCCTGGAGAGTACACTATCAGTCTGCATGTCACTGACGCCGAGCATGAGGATGGGCTTCAGTGAGTAATAGTGTTCTTCGTGATTTTGTCAGGATATGTTTTCAAAATAGTTCTGAAAGTTAATAATATTATTTTTATTCTCAATAAATCATATACTGAAATTATTGATTATTGAAAAAGATTTGTAATTTAAATGTATTAATAAAAGTACGAGTATGCTCCATTTTTTAACAGTGATTTTCCATAGACATGTTTTGTTCTGAGATCTGTTTAATACTTACACTAACACACCATTCTAAATTCTTTCATGTATGTATATAAAATGGCAATCTCTTTTTACAACAGTGAATCAATTATTAATGGGACATTTCTTTTCAAGATTCCATAGGTTAAGTGAAGTTAGTAGCACATCTTCATTCATGTTATTTGTAATGTCAAGAGGTGGGGAGGGTATAGTGTGAGTAACCAGGCCAGATGAGCTATTAGTATCATATCAATAGTAGTATTAAATTAAAGTGAATATTTACAATTATTAGGTAGAATGGTAACAAATACATTTGTTGATCCAAGATGTTTTCTGCCAAGTTCTTTTCATTATATTCATTACATTACATACATTATACAAGGACTATCCAGAAAGTAACAGACTTTTAGAATGGTGCGGCAGTGGGTGGGGCATCTTGGTGTCAAAACACTCTGGTGTTCAGTGGCATTGTGCTGTAGTTGTATGTGGTCTGTATCTCTTTTACGTTTTTCGCTGTGATTAATTCAAATGTGTGCAGCAATTGAAAATCTCACCACTTGTGAAGTGCATTCAGTGATAAGGTTTTTGTTGGCAAAAAACCATAAACCAATTTAAATCTATCTCCAACTGTGTGAAGTATATGGAAATGGAATAATGAGTGAAAGCAGAATAAGGCAGCAGTGTATTGACTTTAAAAATGGCTGCACCAATGTTCATGACGATGTTGTAACGATCAGCCTAGCCTAGTGACTGAAGATTTAACACTTTGTACCCTGGGCCCTTAATACGAGGGCTGTTCAGAAAGTAACCTCCGGTCGATTGAAAAAAATACACCAAGTTAAGTAAAAATATTTTAATATATACATCTTACAACTACATCTTTGCACTATTTTTCGACATAGTCTCCATCATCACGATTGAGGCACTTATCGTATCTCTTCACAAGCTTTGAAATTCCTTCTGCATAAAAATCACCCGCCTGTGCCTTGAGCCAGCCTGTGACCGCATCTTTGAGCTCTTCGTCGTCATCAAACCGCTGGGACCCGAGCCATTTCTTCATATGCATGAAGAGGTGATAGTCGCTTGGCGCCAGATCTGGGCTGTAAGGTGGATGGTTGAAAACGTCCCACTTGAAGGAATTAAGAAGGGCTGTTGTTCTGCAAGCAGAGTGAGGACGGGCGTTATCGTGCAAAAAAACGATACCGGAAGTCAGCATACCACGGCGTTTGTTCTGTATAGCCCGTCGTAATGTTTTTAGTGTTTCACAGTACACGTCTTGATTAATGGTCGTTCCCACGTTCCATGAATTCAACCAACAACACCCCTTTGGCATCCCAAAACACCGTTGCCATCAGTTTTCTGGCAGAAAAATCTTGCCGGGCTTTTTTTGGTTTGGTACGCGAATCTGAATGTGCCCACATCTTTGATTGTTCTTTTGTCTCAGGGTTTACGTACTTAATCCAGGTTTCGTCACCGTCACGATTCTGTTTAACAATGGTTCTCCTTCGTCCGCATAACGTGACAGAAAGTCTAATGCAGAGGCCATTCTTTGAGTTTTGTGGTGGTCGGTAAGAATTTTGGGCACCCATCGTGCACATAACTTACGGTAACCCAATCTTGCTGTCACTATCTCGTACAAAAGAGTCTTAGAAATCTGTGGAAAATCAGTAGACAACTCCGCCATTGTGAAACGTCGATTTTCACGAACTTTTGCATCAACTGTCTGAACGAGTTCGTCAGTCCACCAAGGATGGTCTACCACTCCTCTCTTCATCATGAACGTTTTCTCGTCCACTTTTAAATAAACGTACCCATTCACGGACAACTCCTTCACTCATAACTTGTGGTCCGTACACGGCACAAAGCTCACGATGAATAGCTGCTGCAGAGTATCCTTTGGCTGTAAAAAACCGTATAACAGCACGCACTTCACATTTGGCGGTATTTTCTATTGCAGCACACACATTTCAAACTGCCACAAAAACTAAACTAGCGCAGGTACGATGTTCACTCGACTACAGCTTGATGCCGACTGACCTGCTTAGTGCGTGAATGCACAGATGGCGCGCTACTCCCCTCCACTACCCGCACTGTGACCAACCGGAGGTTACTTTCTGAACAGCCCTCGTACATGTTTTCGGCGTGGCTCCCTGGGGGTTTTATGATGCTTTTAAAAAATGCTGTGTTATTACAGTAATTATGTTATAAACTCATACTATATATCTTTTTAAAGATAGAGATACATACTTTTTTTTAATGTATACAAATATAAAGTTTATTTTCAAAATAAAATTATTACATAATATTGAATGTTATGTAAAAAATACAAAAAAAGTTTTTGCTACATAGCTTGTTAGTTCAGGTAATTCGCCTTAGAGTGGTAATTTTTAAAGCACAATGGTCTGAATCAAATACAGGATCTCGCAAATTTTCGTTTAGATCGTTCATAAAATCAATATTTGGTCCCAGGTGTGTATCAAAATCATCGTCACTTTCCGACTCGCAGTGCAGTTCGCGAATTGCATCACTTTTGATTTCATCACCCATATTATTTAAACTCGAAAATAATAAGTAAACAATATAAAAGAAAATCAATGGAAAGTCGATGAGAAAGAACAAATCGAGTGTAAATACAAAACAAAACACACGGATAACCTCACATTGGTTGGATTTGCCTTTACTTCATTCAGTAAGAAACTAAAGTTCTGATTATTTACAAACAGTTAAATTCACATTTATAATACATTATAATAACATTTGCTTCAGTATTTGTCGGCAAGATTTGTAGAAAACTTAGTAAGACATCACTAAGACTCACAACAACACACAATGTGAAACACTACAAAGCAAACTGACAGTACCGACGATCAGCCGCGGCGCCTACGATCAGCTGTCTAGACTCGCTTGTAGTACGACGATAAATATACGTATTTCATTACTAAAGTTGTGAAACATTGCAGAAGCTATGGCGAGCGATACAAAACAAGCGTAGGGAAAAATTGAGCTCAAAACTTTTCTTTTTTCCATGACAATGCACGTCCCCATAACAGCCAATCAAGTCTTGTAAGATATTGATTGGGAACTGTTTGATCATCCGCCTTATAGCCCAGATCTGGCACCAAGCGACTACCACCTCTTTCCAGCGATGAAGATCTGGTTCGCAACGCAGCGCTTCGATAGTGACGCTGAACTTCACTTTGGCATTAATCAGTTAGTTAAGATATCAGGTGGCACATTTCTACAAAGCTGGAATCAAAAAATTTGTGCCACATAAATGTCTCAATTTGAACAGGGATTATGTTGAAAAATAGCCTAAGAGTGTAAATTTAAAACATATATAATAAAATGTTCCTATTTCAGTTGGTTAATTTTTGATTTCAAAATGTCTGTTACTTTCTGGATAGCCCTCGTTAATAAGTTGATGTAACATTTTTAACTGTTTCATGTGTGTGTAGGTTCGCACCTCTGAAGAGAAAAGTAAAGGTGGTGGATAGCCCTGTGTCAGGAATAGACTTCTCTCAATTACAAGCCACTGTAAAGGGATCCATCAAATGTTTGACGTCTCCATGTCCTGAAATTTTGGTTACCCTCCAAGCACTGAGTAACCTCTGGGTGAATGAATTGGTCTCTGTGTTATCCAAAGGTTAGTAGGAACAGCTAAGAATATTTTTCTTTCATCAGTGATTTTTACTGTACATTTATTTGACTTTTTATTGACAATTTCAATGGTCTAGAGAAACAATGTTTCGTGAAGTCTATATCTGTATAACCTTATATTTGTTGCTTAAATTAATAGTGAAACCTATAGAACCATTAAAAAGATTTAGGTAATATTGTAAACACAGTTATTTATCACCTCTTTGGTGCTTACTAAGAAACAGCTTTAAAAATTTCACAATCCAATCACAAATCTGTGAAAATCCATGAGTCTTTTCATTAACACATTCACTGCGGATGACAAAATTACTGGTGGCAGAAAATGCGGGATTTTTTTTTTTTTACTTACCCAAAATGGAGTCAGGATAGCCGAAAGGGTTGTCCAAGGTATCCCGGAAGCTTCGTTGGCCGGAACGGTTGACGTCATGTCCGTGCCGAGTTTGCTCGTCATCCGCACCGGGTGCCGGTCACCGTGTTGTATGTGCTCGCTGCGCACTAGGTTTCGGCACAAACACTCGCGAATTACACGTATATAGTACATGAATGACACGTAGATAGTACACATCAATTACACGTATATATTACATACTAGTTTGAAAAATAATACAACATCAAAAACAGTTAACACTCCCCCCTCTCAGAGTAAAAATTAGAAAAAAACTATATACATCCCCACCCACCGCCAAAGTCTAAAAACTACTTATTTGCCCCTCGTGATACTTATCAAAGCAACCGAGTTCACACAGAGCTGGTTCGTCAGGGCACACTGCACAATAGTATACTGTTTCCTTACGCTTGCCTTCCTTGGTAGCAAACGCGGCACCTCCGGGTAACTGACTTGCCGTTTCCTTTGCGCTTCATTGATTTGGAGAGACGATGCATGCTGTTGCGAGTCGGTGTGATGAGCAGTGGGGCTTCCTTTGGAGGGAGCAGGTCTTCAAGTTACACGAACTCGGAAGTCATACAGGGACAGCCTATCTGAGTTGTACATGTTGTACAGATAAAAAAAGAATTTACAACAACAACCTGGAGAAAGTGCACAAAAATTTTCTTGTGCCATCGCAGGGTCTTGCGCTCACAGGGGTTAATACGATACCATTTGGTCCAAGCGGTCAGTCCCCTTCATGTAAAGAGTTGTAGTACATGATTGGTTTTGGCAGCGTTCGTTTTTGGTTTCTCCGGTTGGTGGTTTGGACCATCTCGTTGTCATATTGTGTGGAGATGTAGGTCACCGTCCGCTTATCCCTCCATTTTCCAATCATGACACTTTGGGCATTAGTTTGCTATCGTTTCAACCTTTGCCCAATGCCTTTGCCTTCACCGCTGGAGGTGTATGGAGTCTGTCGATGCGTAGGGTGCCGGTAGTGTAGGTTGAATGACGTAAAAGTTTGGATGATAAGACAAAACTATTATAAAAATTATCCATGAACAGGGAATGGCCTTTCCCCAGGAAGTCCCTCATCAGCTTCATGACGACTTTGACGGTATGACCTTTGCCACTACAAGAGTCATGACTCCCCGTGTAAACATGGAAGCGCAGCATGAGTCCCTCGGGTTCATTCAGGAATAAATTTTGATCCCATATTTGTGGCGCTTGCCCTTTACGTACTGGCGGAAGACCAGTCTGCCACGCCACAGTACCATCTCTTCGTCGATTGTCAGTTCACGGTCGGGATAATAGATCTGTCGCATCTTATTGTTGAAATATTCAACAATATTTTGAATTTTAAAAGACCGGTTGTTAGCAGTTCAGGGTGATCAGGGGTATCAACTCTTGAATAATTGCAGACATCTCAAAATGCCAAGAAATCGATCTCGAGACATGTACTCCTTGAAACATAGGAAAGTTCAACAACCGATGATTTTTCCAATAATCGTTCAATCCGATTCAATCTGACGTTGCCAGTCAACAGTAGAAGGCCTAAGAATGTTCTTAGTTCGGCCAACACAAAGTCCTTCCATTTGGTTATGCGAGACGCGGGAGTAGTGGTGGGGGCCACAAAAATAGTTCCAGGGCATACAAGTTGGTTTGTCTAATAATATTCTCTAAAAACACGGTGTCAAGAAGGAGATTGAACCAGTCAATTTGGTTTATTGTCACCTGGAATGGGAACGAGCAAGCCAGGTTGACCAGTAAACGGCAGGTCACGTAAACCAGCCATGTCGCTGGCCGTGTCAGCCCACTGGGGGTGGGGGATGCCGCCTTCACCGTCGCTAGAACTGTTCGAACTCGACTCATTGTCTTCATCAGATGAAAAATTATCGTCAATAACATTATCGTCTTCCTCCATTATGAGTACATACACTTACACAGTCAACAGACACTATAATCCACTCACACAATATCGCAAAGCATACACAACAAACGAAAATGGCGAACCGGGGACGAATCACACCAACTGACTCACCGAAACTGGCACACCTCGCTATGAGTGTTACAGCCTTCCCAGGCAACTGCTCAGCTCACACTGGGGCAATATGAAAGCAGCTGCTGTATGACGAGTTCGCTCGTCCACCGCCAGGCGCGCCAGGTTCGCATGACGAGCATGCTCGTCACCCGCAGTGAATGTGTTAACAAGTCTTCCCAACTGTTGCTTAATAATAAGTGGGTCATAAGCCTTAACTGAGAAACTCACAAGACCCTTTTAATTGTCATAACTCTTATAACATTTTAAAAATTATTGGACTAAATATCATTAGTTTGCCACATACAAGGATACATTACTGTAAATGTATTCTAGTAAGAACTGGTTTTCTTTTATGATTTCAGGGCTCCTCCCCACCGGCCACTTGTTTTCTAGTTAATTTTACAGCAATTCTGATATTTGTACTTTTTTTTTCCGGACAGGCATAGCCACACCTTCACGTCTCTTACTATACACTTGTATACACACACTCGCACATGGGAGGCATAATACTGATTATTTATCTGCTCCAAGTTACCAGCTGATACATGATGCACAGAAACTACAATTTTTACATGTTAATGTATTTAAATATTTTATTATGTAAAGTACAATATACGAATTATATTGTGTTGTATATTGTACTTTATATAATACAATTATTTAAATACATAAAAATATATAAAAATTGTAGTTTCTGTACACCATGGTATCAGCTGGTACTTGGAGCAGACAAATAATAAGGGTGTGTGATAAATTAATAATAATAATAATAATATGTGTGAAAAATAAAGTGAACACTAAACTACTACTAAAACACAGAAAAAATGTGATATGTACAAGTAGTGGATTTATTATTTTAATACAGGTTGATACGCTGTTTGTACACAGATAATTAATTATGAGCACATGTTTTTCTTCTTGTATGAGTTCTAATTATAATACATATTTGGTGAGTATAAGGGGAATTCTCGGTTTCAGTAATTTTGTACCTACACCATGTGTTAGGTGGAGAGGGCATAAGGTGCGAGTTGGGGTCTCATCACTAGATAGTTTATGAAAATATATAACCCACACTGCTCTTTTCATATTTTCCAAATTATCCACATTATTTCTTATAGCTTTACCATAGTAGTGTTCAGTAATTTTATCAGGAAGCCCTCCAATACCTCCAGTTGGTATTCGTCTAAGAGCAGAATTTTAGCTAATTTTGTTTATAGCTTCCAGAGTCTTGTACACATCCTTTTTTGGATATACCGTACACATTCCAGCTTCACAACAGTTACATATCCATAAGGCCTACTTTTACAAACAGCGGGATATGATTTAGAACCACCATCCCCAGAAACTTTTCGCCCGGGCTGCAGATGGTTCTCAGTTTTCAATGCTAAAATGGTATAACTGGAAATGTTTAAAAAGATATAAAAAATTACTTATAAGCATCAGATTTTAAACCTTTTTGCATTTTTTTGCTTGCAAATTAACCCTTCAACGCGTTTTGCCGTACTTAGGTACGTCATGGACACTTTTACTTGAGATCGCGTTTTGCCGTACTGAGTACGTCATGGAGTAGTCGGTTATTTTTGTAGCTGTAACAGACGACTATCGAATGTTTTCAATGAAAAATGTATACCAATCGAAAGGAGAAGATTCAAAAACTTTCGATTAATTGAGTCGATATCTCGAAAAATCGATCTTTAGAAAAAATATCTGAGAAATCAGCTGCATTCAAGACGACGTCATTGCCGTGCAGCCGATCGTTTGTCAGGTTACGGTTTGTTGTTGTTTACAGTCATTGTTAGTGTGATGGTTATGTTCAACTGACATATTTTTGTGTGTTTTACGTTCCTTTGTTTAGTTATTATTATTAGTTTTACAAGCTAACTATATTGTTTTGAAGAAGGAAATCCCGTTTTGACAGGAACAAATTTGTTGTGTTTTATAAACATGAGTTGGGGATGGTTTGTAGGTTAGCTAGCTTTTAGGGAAATTAACCTAAAGTAGGTTAATTTTGTTTTAATTTGGCTAATTTTAAACACTAACAACATAGAAGTATAATAAAATAATTATAAATTTGGGTAATTTGCTTATATTATTTATAAAACACAAAATCTCTAAAAAACCGCCAGAAAAATCAACGCAGGAGGGAGTATGGACCATGAAAAAAAAATAACGCGTTGAAGGGTTAAGTAAACCAGCTTAAAATAATCAAATTTAAAAAATCTTTTACTCTTCTCGTTATGACTGGTGGAAGAGATATTCATAACACAAACAATATAAAAAATATGTGATCATAATTATGTATCTATATACAATATGTGATATGATATCTATATAGTGATATCTATATATTGTGATATGTCACAGGCCAATAATTTAAATGTCAACTTTACTATTTCATAAGCAAATCATATTTGGAGTAATTTTCTTTATTTCTTGGACTTATTTTCCAATATGAGGATAGGTATGTTATAAGATTAGCAGACTTAAAGAATTAACACAACTGATTATTCCACACCAGTTACACAATTGATGATTGAAACATCAGGTACACCATTAAGGCTGTAAGTGTGCGTACAAGAGCCCTTGGTCATCAAACGTTTATAATACTTCAGGGACTACGGCTGTCCCAAAATAATGTTTCTATTGGAGTCCATGAATTGCAGCACCTGGTGCTTGGGTTTAGTTTAGGTTTTATCTCACATTGATCGTCACTGACTCATGGATGCATCAGGACACTTGCCTCAATATAAGGATTCCTAATGGCACTCTTATTAATCCTAAAACTGGTATGCATTTTAGTTCTTAACCGGCACAACTTTATAATCCTTTTCGCAGAGTTAAACAAAAAATTAACTGCAAAAAACGCAAAACAAAGTATTACATATAATTTTAATTAGAATAAAATACAGTATATTATGAAAGAAATAAAAAATTGGGTTTATTTTTACGTTCATGGATGTATGTTGCTCCAAATTTAATACTTTTATTTTATAAATTTAACAGTTTATTTTTTTGCAGTGTATATAAATCTAAAAACATCTTCAATTTAAAAATCCAAAATATCGGGATTGTTATGCTGATCAAGAAGATTTCTACTTGTCTTGTAAACACAAGAAAGAAAACAATGTAAAACTAAACAGAACAGAATCTAGCTGACTCGAACAGCAACAGCTGTCAAGATTGTATTGCCCATCAGACATCTTTAGATTTTAGCAGAATCTTTTTTCTTTAAATTAATATAAAGATTATGTTTTATGTATAAAAGTTAGCACATCGAAAGAAAGCTCAGAATCTTCAGGTTACAATGATATAACTACGATTTGTGTGAATTTGTTTGAAAGATAATGTAATTAGCGTCACAAGTTACGACTGCCATTACATGGCACGAAAAATTGCATCATAAATAACGACTTTGCGAGTTCCATGGTTAAGGCTACATCAAGTGAAGCTCTATAGATAATGCCATGAAAAATATTTTTAAGCCGGTGCAATATTTTTTACGTGTATGTTGAACAGGATTTTAGATAAGTCTAGTAAAGTTATAATTACTTTATGTTGCTGTTCCAAATTAAAACAAGATTTACTAGTTTGTATGGTCCAAATAATAATAGTATATAAATTTAATTTCACATAAAGAGGTTTGCATAAAAAAAAATGTAAACATAGAATTGTATTTACCAAGCAGTGACATTCTTTTTGAATGCATCAAGCTGATTTTTTGTATGCAAGGAGTGACTGAAACCAGATAATTCCTCTTTATCTTTAGGCTGTTTGCTATAATGTTTTTACTCTACCCACTGTCATTGGC